>NC_053027.1:409760689-410060689 GCF_003073215.2 Triticum urartu | reverse complement strand
AGGCTCTGGCATAGATGAAGTCCCCCAGCGGCTACCCCCTAGGACTTAACAGGTAAGATCTGACCAGCTAAATCTTACCAATACCACTTGCAATGGCTATGATTTGTAGGGTTGATGTATTAAGCATGTTCGTGCCTTGTTTATTTCAGTACTGCACACTGTGTGATGTTCAAATATTACCGTGTCTAGCTCAATTTCACCAATACCAGCAACAAACTTACAGTACATGACTCAGGATATCACTAGAGATGCTGCCCATTTGCTATTTTTAGTGGATGCTAACCCTGTTGTACTTAACATGCATGTCCATGTACTTACGCAGGATCATAACTGCCGATGTTGTTGTTTGCCGTCGAGATGAGCTGCATCCCATGTCTTATAGTATTTCACATCATTTATGTAATTGCAGTTTAACTTCTATCATTTACTGGTTGCTTGTAAGTACACATGTAAGTGGCACTGATCCATGCTTCGACCCGGAGGAACAGCTCGCCTCCACCGTCGCTGACTTTGGGCGAGCTCTGGCCAAGATGAAGTGCCCCAGCAACTACCTCTCAGGACTTACCAAGTATGTACCCACCAGTTCAATCTTACCAATACCAGTTGCAATTAATGGCTATGTTTTGTACTGTCGATGTATTAAGCATGTTGTAGTAAACATGCTAACACATTTTAGCTATTTTCCTACCTTTTTATAGACAACTGGGCCATTATATGCTCTGGCAGCACCTGCCCTGTGATGTTTAACTCTGCCAATTGCATTTTTATTAGTACCGGTTTCAATGGCCGTTAAGCCTGTTGCAATTAACAGTTGTATCCATTTTTAAAGAGTTGTATTTCAATGGCTAAAAACTTATAGAACATGAATTAGGATGTCGTTAATCCTGTTGCAATTAACAGTTGTATCCATTTTTTAATCCATCCCTTTGCTACCGTGATACTCTTTTGAAATGAAGATATCACTACAGATGTTGTCGTTTTATTACCATTTGCTATTTTTGGTGGATGTTAACCCTATTGTAGTTAACATTGGATTTCCATGTACTTACACAGGGTTACAATAGGAGATGTTGTTGTTTGCCGTCGAGGTTAGCTGCATCCCATGTCTTATACACCATCTATTCCTAAATATAAGTATTTTTAGAGATTCCAATATAGACTACATAAGGAGCAAAATGAGTGAATCTAAATTCTAATCTAAACTATATCTATAATTCTATATACATCCGTATGTAGTTCATATTGAAATCTCAAAAAAAATTACTTGTACTTAGGAACATAGGTAGTAGTATTTTACATCATTTGTGCAATCTCGGTTTAGCTTCTAATATTTACTAGTTGCTTGTAGGCACATATATGAGCGGTACTGGTACACGCTTCGATCCCTTTTGCGTATGGGGCAATGAGATATTCACGAACAAGCGTCAAGTGAGGAAACTAAGAAAGATTGTTAGGCGAAAGAAACGGGTGATTGGAATTAAGCTCTTTATTTACACTTTGTCAAAGACAACAGTGAACTTTAGGATAGTAAGTAATGTGTTGCCTTTTCCCCCTGCCCACAACAAGTTACTCTATTAGACCTCAGTTTCTGATATTTTTCTCTTTTCAGTGGTTTCCGAAGCTATTTGCTGATGATTACCTTGCAAACTACATGACCGGAGTGGAGGCAACTAAGGTTAAAGTATATAATTCATGCTACCATGATAATGCTCTAGAAGTCTTCCTGAAGGTGGTGAAGGATGGGTGGGCGATCATCACAAGGGGTTGGACAAAACTGGTTCATTCCTATGGCATGCAGGAAGGCACATTATGGGTATTCCTCTTCTTCAGCACTGTCGGCAGTCAAAATTATTTACACTTGTCTCTTCACCTTTACCGCCTTTAAATACTGTGGTTCATTATAGTTAATTGATGCCTAATCCTATAATTACTGAACATATTGTACTAGCAATTTTATTTATGGATTCGTTGTTGAACCATTGTGCTGAGAATTTGAATTGCACGTTTCATATTTCAAAATTTCCAATTAGAATAATAAATTACAGGCAAAAATAAAAAGAGAACAGACAGTCATGGAACTTTGCAAACGGTTCTAGCAGTAAAAGCGCTTTTGATGGATATCCCAATGCCACACAGTTTTCTACATCAAATCGTGTGTGATGTAGTTAATGAAAGCAAACAGTTAACCAAGGCAGAGCGTGTGTGATAGTTACACCTTTCACACACGAGCGTATACATAAAACTGTGTGGGATGTACATATGCACGGAATCGTTTTCCCTGGATTAACTGTGTGGGATGTACATAAAAACGGAAACATATTCCTTGGATTGACTGTGTGTGATATACATACGAACGGAAATGTTTTTCTGGGATTCACCGTGTGGGATGTACATACCTACGGAAATGATTTTCTCGGATTACCATGTGGGATGTACATACATACAGAAATGATTGGGCTCCGATGCCTCGCCCGTTCTCACACGGCCCTAGCCTGGGTCCCAGGAGGGCCTATACCCGACGATTTCAGGATCGTGTGGGAAGGACACCCTATCGCACACACTCACTTGGCGACGGTTCCAAATGTCGTCACGGAAAGGGGTTAAAAACCGTTTGTTTAGGACCGATGCGTATCAATGATGGAGCACCGTCGGTGCCAGGAGGTCG
The DNA here is from genome assembly GCF_003073215.2 of Triticum urartu. Taxonomy (NCBI): domain Eukaryota; kingdom Viridiplantae; phylum Streptophyta; class Magnoliopsida; order Poales; family Poaceae; genus Triticum; species Triticum urartu. The sequence goes on along the minus strand of NC_053027.1, from coordinate 410,058,024 downwards.
AGTTAAGGAGAAGGTGTGATGCGATTAGTGTACAACCTCTTTGGTGGCACCGAGTACGCCTTGGCTTCATCCGAGGAGTCGGTGAGGATGTTGCGATTCTAGTGGAGCAGGTTAAGGCGGCGCTGTGGGGATGGAGCAGCCACGATAGACGAGGCGATCGTCGGAGCAGCTCCTTGGAGGTGGAGGACGGGGCGGTTGAACCGGTGGGACGACGAGATGGACGACGGATCCTCATCTGGGGAGGTGGATGAGGGACGTCGAGCTGTTGCAGTGGACGACGTCGTGGGGAAGAGGCTCCGGCTGGGCAGCGGTGAGGTGGCGGACGAAGGAGGGTGGGGTTTCATGGCTGGAGCGGAGAGGTTATGGCGGCCTGGGATTTCAAATGGAGAAAAGGAGGTGATGGGAGGGGAGAACCATGACTTAGGGACGCACTTGTCCAAAATGTAGGGTGTGTTACAAAAGTACCCCGACCGATTTGAACTAGCGGCCCTTTAGGCTCAGGGTCAGAAGGGGGATTTCGCGTGTTGGGATTTGGTAGCTGGAGGGAGTTTTCGTACGTGTTGTAATTTCGGGATAGCAAGGCGCAGGTTGTGAAGGCGCCAGTTTTGAGAGCACGATATCTGAATTTTCGGGATATAACAAGGCGCGGGTTGAATTTTAGGGACAAGCCTAATGTGTAATATTGTACTACTTGTACGTACCAAATAAATTCGCACTTTCCTCAATGAAAAAAACGAAAAAATAAAACTATTCACACCACACAAAGAGAGAGTCTTGTCCCGTTTTACTATACAAATGCTATTCAAAGCTATGAATCCATGTTATGTCCAATTAAATTTTTTCGCTGGCTGTATAATGCATGTAACCTACTCATACCAACATTTTAGTGCATTCCAAATGTCTAAACTACCGCTGCAATTCGAACTAAATTTGAATTCGTTTCTCTATTTCAATAAGAATCTACAATCATGATCGTTGCCAACTTCAACCATCATTCATGTATTACCTTAACAACACACCACATGATTACTATAGAGATAGATATGAACTATGTGTACTATATGAACTTGAATTCTATTTTTTGAATACAGTTGATGTTGATTTCAAATAATAGTACATTTGATGTACTAACTATATATTCATAATCTAAACCATGTTCCATACGTACACTATGTTTATCACATAAAGTATAGTGCCCCGCCCCCTACATTATGACAAGTATTTAGCCCTGAGCTGCAAAAGCCACATATTAGCCCAAATTATAATCAATGTTCTACATTATGATATCTTCAAGTATCTGTATCCACTTTTTTATAATGAATTATGATCTCTGTTCGTCTTTTACACCTTCACGATCCTCTTCTCTTTGTAGCTAGCTAGCGCTAACTTTCTATTGTGCATGCACATGCCCGCCCCCCTCTCACCCTCCCTCAGCGTCCCCTCCATCGCGCATGTTCGTTATTTCTCTTTAGGTCGTTCACCCGCGGTGTGTGTAGGCCCCCTGGCGCCTTCTTTCCGGCACACACCGGTCGATATACCTCTCTAGACAAGTGTGCCTACCATAAACACATACTTCCCCTCTTCTCTTCTCACTGTCCATGCCCCCTATGTCCAATACGGTTCCACGCAGGTGCACACTCCTGCCCCTCTTTTCATCAATCTAAAACTCGCACACTCCTCCCCCCCTTGACATGGTAGGCCTCTCACACCAACTCCTAGCCGCACCCCTCTTCCCCTGTCTGTCTCTCCGAACCTTATTTGCTTGTAACACATGCATGCATGTATACGTACCGATCTCCCTACATATAGCCAGGTCGACTATAATTTGTTTTCCCCACACACTAATAGACTTACCTCACTAGTTATGTCTCTCCCTTTCTCGGACACACGACGGTTGATCTTCCTATGTAGTTACGTATGCTTACCTCAACCATATTGTCTCCCCTCATCATCCTTCCATACCTCCCGACCCGTCTCTCACACGCACGTGCATAGACAGACATACATCCCCCACCCTCTCTTCTTGATATTGCACTCGTACCCTCCGTTTGTCTAGTGATGTCTACTACACAACCTTCTTCTTGTAGACGTTGTTGGGCCTCCAAGTGCAGAGGTTTGTAGGATAGTAGCAAATTTCCCTCGAGTGGATGACCTAAGGTTTATCAATCCGTGGGAGGCGTAGGATGAAGATGGTCTCTCTCAAACAACCCTGCAATCAAATAACAAAGAGTCTCTTGTGTCCCCAACACACCCAATACAATGGTAAATTGTATATGTGCACTAGTTGGGCGAAGAGATGGTGATACAAGTGCAATATGGATGGTAGATATAGGTTTTTGTAATCTGAAAAATATAAAAACAGAAAGGTAACTAATGATAAAAGTGAGCACAAACGGTATTGCAATGCGTTGAAACAAGGCCTAGGGTTCATACTTTCACTAGTGCAAGTTCTCTCAACAATAATAACATAATTGGATCATATAACTATCCCTCAACATGCAACAAAGAGTCACTCCAAAGACACTAATAGCAGAGAACAAACGAAGGATATATGGTAGGGTACGAAACCACCTCAAAGTTATTCTTTCTGATCAATCCATTCAAGAGTCCACAGTAAAATAACATGAAGCTATTCTTTCCGTTCAATCTATCATAGAGTTCGTACTAGAATAACACCTTAAGACACAAATCAACCAAAACCCTAATGTCACCTAGATACTCCAATGTCACCTCAAGTATCCGTGGGTATGGTTATACGATATGCATCACACAATCTCAGATTCATCTATTCAACCAACACAAAGAACTTCAAAGAGTGCCCCAAAGTTTCTACCGGAGAGTCAAGACGAAAACGTGTGCCAACCCCTATGCATAAGTTCACGAGGTCACGGAACTCGCAAGTTGATCACCAAAACATACATCAAGTGGATCACATGATATCCCATTGTCACCACAGATAAGCACATGCAAGACATACATCAAGTGTTCTGAAATCCTTAAAGACTCAATCCGATATGATAACTTTAAAGGGAAAACTCAATCCATCACAAGAGAGTAGAGGGGGAGAAACATCATAAGATCCAACTATAATAGCAAAGCTCGCGATACATCAAGATCGTACCAACTCAAGAACACGAGAGAGAGAGAGATATCAAACACATAGCTACCGGTACATACCCTCAGCCCCGAGGGTGAACTACTCCCTCCTCGTCATGGAGAGCGCCGGGATGATGAAGATGGCCACCGAAGAGGGATTCCCCCCTCCGCAAGGGTGCCGGAACGGGTCTAGATTTGTTTTCGGTGGCTACGGAGGCTTCTGGTGGTGGAACTCCCGATCTATTTTGTTCCCTGATGTTTTTAGGGTATATGGATATATATATATATAGGCGAAAGAAGTCGGTCAGGGGAGCCACTAGGGGCCCACGAGGGTGGGGGCGCGCCTAGGGGGGCAGGCGTGCCTCCCTGCCTCGTGGCCACCTCGAAGCTTCCTTGACTTCAACTTCAAGTCTCCTGGATCACGTTCGTTCCAAAAATCACGCTCCCGAAGGTTTCATTCCGTTTGGACTCCGTTTGATATTCCTTTTCTGTGAAACACTGAAACAAGGGAAAAAACAGAAACTAGCACTAGGCTCTGGGTTAATAGGTTAGTCCCAAAAATAATATAAAAGTGCATAATAAAGCCCATAAACATCCAAAAGAGATAATATAATAGCATGGAACAATCAAAAATTATAGATACGTTGGAGATGTATCAGGATCCCCAAGCTTAATTCATGCTCGTCCTCGAGTAGGTAAATGATAAAAACAGAATTTTTGATGTGGAATGTTACCTAGCATATTTATCAATGTAATCTTCTTTATTGTAGCAAGAATATTCAGATCCATGAGATTCAAGACTAAAGTTTAATATTGACATAAAAATAATAATACTTCAAGCATACTAATAAAGCAATCATGTCTCCTCAAAATAACATGGTCAAAGCAAGCTACCCCTACAAAATCACATAGTCTGGCTATGCTCCATCTTCACCACACAAAGTATTTAAATCATGCACAACCCCGATGACAAGCCAAGCAATTATTTCATACTTTTGATGTTCTCAAACTTTTTCAATCTTCATGCAATACATGAGCGTGAGCCATGGACATAGCACTATAGGTGGAATAGAATGGTGGTTGTGGAGAAGACAAAAAGGAGAAGATAGTCTCACATCAACTAGGCGTATCAACGGGCTATGGAGATGCCCATCAATAGATATCAATATGAGAGAGTAGGGATTGCCATCCATGTGAGAGAGTAGGGATTGCCATGCAACGGATGCACTAGAGCTATAAGTGTATGAAAGCTCAAAAAGAAACTAAGTGGGTGTGCATCCGACTTGCTTGCTCACGAAGACCTAGCGCATTTTGAGGAAGCCCATCATTGGAATATACAAGCCAAGTTCTATAATGAAAGATTCCCACTAGTATATGAAAGTGAAAACATAGGAGACTCTCTATCATGAAGATCACGGTGCTACTTTGAAGCAGAAGTGTGGTAAAAGGATATTAGCATTGTCCCTTCTCTCTTTTACTCTCATTTTTTGGGGCCTTCTCCTCTTTTTTATGGCCTTTCTCTTTTTTTATTTTTTTATTTTCGTCCGGAGTCTCATCCCGACTTGTGGGGGAATCATAGTCTCCATCATCCTTTCCTCACTTGGGACAATGCTCTAATAATGATGATTGAGGGAGTCCTGGATTAGGGGGTGTTCGGGTAGCCGGACTATACCTTCAGTCGGACTCCTGGACTATGAAGATACAAGATTGAAGACTTCGTCCCGTGTCCGGATGGGACTTTCCTTGGCGTGGAAGGCAAGCTTGGCGATGCGGATATTCAAGATCTCCTGCCATTGTAACTGACTCTGTGTAACCCTAACCCTATCCGGTGTCTATATAAACCGGAGGGTTGTAGTCCGTAGGCAATCAACTCCATATACAACAATCATACCATAGGCTAGCTTCTAGGGTTTAGCCTCCTTGATCTCGTGGTAGATCTACTCTTGTACTACCCATATCATCAATATTAATCAAGCAGGAGTAGGGTATTACCTCCATCGAGAGGGCCCGAACCTGGGTAAAACAAAGTGTTCCCTGCCTCCTGTTACCATCCGGCCTAGACGCACAGTTCGGGACCCCCTACCCGAGATCCGCCGGTTTTGACACCGGCATTGGTGCTTTCATTGAGAGTTCCTCTGTGCCGTCACAATCAGGAAGGATGCCTCCTCCCATCTTTAAAGACGGCGCCGTTGCTAAGGAAGCCTTGGCTGTCGGCCAAACCCTCCGGCTAGGTGGTTTTCTCATGACCGCCTGTTCGGCTGTTGCGCCGACGGTGACCTCTCGGGTCATCAAAAGCAACCTACATGTCAGCTCGGAGCTTGTCGAGCAGCTAGATCCAATGGAGCTCTCTTCCGTAAACGAGCTCTTGGATCGCATCGCCGCCCTGGGGGTCGCTACGGATTACGACCAGGTTGGGCTTAAACCCGATCTAAGAGAAATTAACTCTCCCCAGGTCACCCACCACGTTGCCGTGGTAGAGGCGCAGTGCGGCGACCCTCCATCTATTTTAAGGACTAGCTACGTCCGAATTCCCGACTCCTCCAAGCCGGATACCCGCGGAGAGGAGGATGTAACTCAAGGCCTGAGCTTAGGATCAGGCAATGGGCTAGATTCGTTGGACAACGTCCAAGAATCCGAACTTCAAAGTTCGGAAACTCTTCGGCCTCCGAATCTTGGATTGGGTGAGGTTTCAGATTCAACGACACCTGCCCACCCGAACATAAGCGATCTCTCCCAAATCAGGCAGAGGCCCGAGGAAACATTACATCATTACTGGGCCAGATTCCTCCTGCTTATGAACAGGATAAAGGATTGCCGCGAGGGAGACGCAATCTCAATTTTTTGCAGTAATTGCACGGATGAGGGAATCCTTAACACCGTAAGTCGCCGTGATATTACACGCTTCGCTGACTTGGCGTCCATAGTACAAAAATACTGTGCGATGGAAAGTGCCTGGAAAACCGAAATAAAATTTTGGGATAATCCGGCCTTGAATAGTAATCCCATCCAAACTAAGAGGGTGCATCATCATAGGACACCCGGGATAAACACCAAAAAGCCAAAACCCTCTACAGGGCATGGAACTATACTGGAAAGGTGGCTTGATGGACCCTGTAGAATTCACAGTACAGAGGACGCCACACCAACTCAAAGCCTTAGAGCATGTTGGATACTCCGGCAGGTGGCCAAAATTGGCGAGGATCTCTTAATTCTGGAGGCCGCAGAAAACCAGCCCGAGAACACCAGTACCGTTCTCACGGTCTTCGAGACTTTCGCATCAAACAATATGCGAAAAAGAACACTCCGCAGCCTCGCCGAAGTCTATCAAGTTGCAACAATAAATCCATGGAGCGACACTGCCATTACCTTCAACGCAAGTGATGAACCTAGATTCCGAACAGCCCGAGCACCAGCCGCATTGGTCCTCAGTCCCATAGTGGACGGCTTTCGCCTCACCAAGGTGCTCATGGATGGAGGCAGCGGATTGAACCTCATTTATGAGGAAACCCTTCAAAAAATGGAAATAGACTAGAACCGCGTCGAGCGAAGCAGCACAACCTTTAGAGGAATAATCCCCAGTCGGGAAGCGCGCTGCACAGGAAAAATCACACTAGATGTGGTGTTCGGCATGCCAGATAATTACAGGTCCGAAGAAGTCACGTTTCAGGTGGCCCCATTTAAGAGCGGACATCACGCTTTACTGGGGCGGGAAGCATTCACAATCTTCCAAGAAATACCCCATTACGGGTACATGAAGCTTAAGATGCCCGGGCCAAATGGAATTATCACTCTAGCTAGTGATCCGGACATAGCACTCCGCGCCGAAAATAAGACGGCGCATTAGCCCTTGAGGCACTATCCGAAGCCTTAGCGGCCGAAGAACTGACTGCGCTGTGCTCCACGGTTAACAGGGATGATGTGATACTCGATAAGAGATCCAAATCCACATCCTTCAAGCCAGCTGACAAAATAGTCAAATTCCAGGTCCATCCAATGGACCCCAATAAAACAGCTTCCATCGGGGCACGACTGAACCCTGATGTAGACGCCACACTGCGAGAGCTCCTACGAAAGAACTGGGACATTTTCGCCTGGCACCCTTCAGACATGCCAGGGATCCCACGCAGGCTGGCCAAACATAGCTTAAATATCCTAAAAGGATTCAAACCTGTCAAACAAGCCCTTCGGCGTTTTTCCGAACCCAAGAGACAGGCCATGGGAGAGGAGCTAGCCAAGCTATTGGAGGCCGGATTCATTAGAGACATAAAACATCCGGACTGGCTAGCAAACTTGGTGATGGTACCAAAGAAGGACAAATCCTGGCGCATGTGTGTCGATTTTAAAGACCTTAACAAGGCTTGCCCAAAGGATCCCTTCCCCCTCCCCCGTATCGATCAAATTATCGATGCCACCGCAGGACACGACTCGTTGTGTTTCCTCGACGCATACTCCGGTTACCATCAAATCAAGATGGCAGAATCAGACCAAGCTGCAACAGCATTCATCACACCATACGGCCCATTCTGCTTCAACACAATGCCCTTCGGGCTGAAGAACGCCGGCGCAACATATCAGCGCATGATCCAGACATGTCTGGCAAATCAGATCGGCAAAACAGTGGAGGCGTATGTGGATGATGTGGTCGTCAAATCAAGACATGTCGAATCTCTAATAGACGACTTGAGGCTTACATTCGATAACCTCCAAAAATATGACATCAAGCTCAATCCGGAAAAATGCGTCTTCGGCGTTCCAGCCGGAAAGCTCTTGGGCTTCATTGTATCCGGTAGAGGAATTGAAGCAAATCCAGCCAAGATCCGAGCTTTGTCACAATTGGATATCCCAAAGGACCTCAAACAAATACAAAAATTAACCGGATGCGTGGCGGCTTTAAGCCGCTTCACCTCTCGCTTGGGAGAAAAGGCACTACCCCTCTATCGCCTCCTTCGGCGCACCGAACACTTCGAGTGGACAGAGGCTGCCACGGCCGAACTTGAGGAAATAAAAGCCATATTGGCAACAAACCCAGTCCTGGCCGCGCCGAACACCGGTGAACCAATGTTATTGTACATTGCAGCAACACATCAAGTTGTCAGTGCAGTGCTCGTTGTCGAGCGGGAAACGGATGGACACAAATTCCCCCTTCAAAGGCCGGTCTAATACGTATCCACTGTCCTCACTCCATGCAAATCACGGTACCCGCATTATCAAAAGATTGCATACGCGGTATTCATGGCATCCCAGAAGCTACGACACTACTTTCAAGAGTGTTCCATAACAGTAGCCTCGGAAGTACCACTCAACGATATTATCAACAACCGCGACGCAACGGGCCGGATTGCAAAATGGGCCATCGAGCTCCTCCCATTCGATATAACCTATAAGCCACGGCGAGCTATTAAATCGCAAGTTTTGTCCGACTTCGTCGCAGAATGGACGGAGGCCGAGGGCACATATTCAAACTGGATTATGCATTTCGACGGCTCCAAAATGTTGGCCGGACTGGGGGCTGGCATCGTCCTGACGTCCCCCACAGGAGACACAGTCCAATATGTGCTCCAGATCATGTACATGGATTCCAACAATGCAGCCGAATATGAGGCCCTCCTACATGGTCTTCGGATAGCAGTATCCATGGGTATCCAGCGCCTAAAGGTACGCGGGGATCCAAACCTCGCGATATCCCAAATAAATGGAGACTTCGACGCCAAGGACCCAAAAATGGCAGCTTACCGCAACGTCGTCCTAAAAATGTCAGCTCGGTTCGAAGGGCTGGAGTTTCACCATATAGCCCGAGAAAACAATCAAGCAGCGGACGTCCTGGCACGCATCGGAGCAAAACGCGATGCAGTCCCTCCCAACATATTTTTGGAAAGATTGTTCAAACCATCCGTAGCATGGGAGGGGGAACCCACAAATAACAGCCCGGACCCAGCCGCACCACTCGACGCCGAACAATCTGACACAATTGGAGGCTCTGCCAATGAAATTACACCATCAGCCCACGTAATAATGGCGGTCATCGCCCCGTGGACAGAACCATTCCTAGCCTACCTTACTAGGCAGGAACTCCCGGAGGACCAAAACGAGGCCCGCCGCATAGTGCGGCGATCTAAAGCCTATAGAGTCCATGAGGGAGAGCTTTATAAGAAAAGCACTACCGGGGTCCTTCAAAGGTGCATCTCCGAAGAGGAAGGGCGGAACCTTCTGGCTGAAATTCATGCCGGACTCGGTGGTCACCACGCCGCTGCTCGGTCCCTTGTTAGCAAGGCTTTCCGTACAGGCTTTTATTGGCCGACGGCCCGGGCAGACGCTCAGGACTTAGTCCAACGATGCGCTGGTTGCCAACTTTTTGCCAACCAAAGCCATATGCCACCCACCGCACTCCAAACTATACCCATCACCTGGCCTTTTGCGGTATGGGGGCTCGACATGGTCGGACCCCTTAAAGGTGGGACCGATAGGAAAAAATACTTACTGGTCATGGTGGATAAATTCACCGAATGGATAGAAGCCAAGCCTGTTAAAACGGCCGAATCCGGACCTGTGATAGACTTCATATCCGGGGTTGTACACCGTTATGGCGTCCCCCACAGCATCATAACCGATAACGGTACAAACTTTACCGCCGACGAGGTAAAACTCTGGTGCAAAAACATGGGCATCAAGCTCGATTATGCTTCCGTCTATCACCCATAAACCAACGGCCAGGTCGAACATGCAAATGGTCTTATCATGAGCAGCATTAAACCCAGACTGGTGCGGTCCCTCAAGGAATCTAACACGCACTGGGTAGAGGAGCTCGACTCCGTGCTATGGGGGCTGCGGACCACGCCAAATCGCACCACCGGATACACACCATTTTTTATGGTGTACGGCGCAGAGGCAGTTCTGCACTGCGACATAATTCATGACTCACCTAGAGTGCTCATGTACGAAGAAAGAGAAGCCGAGCTCGATCAGCAGGACAACTTGGACGCCCTGGAGGAGGAGCGTGACGTGGCAAAAGCCCGTTCCGCATTCTATCAACAGCAGACCCGAAGATATCAAAGCAGAGAAGTACGGGCCAAAAATTACAATGTTGGCGAACTAGTTCTATGCCCGTCGGATAAGAAAAAGGACAAACTCATGCCCAAGTGGGAAGGTCCATTCATAATCGACCAAGTCCTGACTGGCGGGGCGTACCGCCTGCGAGATGCGTCGGATAACCGACTCGAGCCGAACCCGTGGAACGCCACCCGTCTCCGAAGATTATATGCCTAGCGCCGGACTCTGTGTTCGTCTCCTTCCTCTGTCCATTTTTTGCATTTTTCTGTCTTACATTTCTCTCCTTCCCCTCTTTTCTTTTATAGCCCTTAAAGGCTTATCTAGTGACGCGCCACTCGCGCTCATTAAACCTGGGGGCTTCTTTAACAGAAGCTTATTTATACGGGCTTCATGCCCAACACATGCGTCAAACTTCCGCATGTACCTTTTTCTTCACCATTATATGCATCGATATGACTTAAGTTTTGGCCAAGCTAGGTTTCCTGGCTCCTGTGCTTACCCCTACATTCCCGATTGTTCGGCTAGGCGGTAAAGGGAGCACCTCTGCGATTGTTACTGCCGGGTCAGCCGGATGTGTACCTCGGACTGGGTGAAGCCGAAAGCTAGTGTTCTTAAGGGAATATTCGGTCGGTGAGATAAAAGATGATCTTTTTACTCATTTTATGCGCCCCCAGATGCTTTTTTCTGCGTCTTTTTACGCAGTCCGGACATGCACTTTAGGGCATGCCTCCCAGCGAAAGGAACCCCTAACGGAACTATTCTCTCTGGAAGATGTTTCTTACTAACCATGTAATATAACATAACTAGTTGGGCACTTGTCTGATAAAGCACTAATGACCCCTATGCCTGGTCTCCACGCATACCACGGTTCTTATATAACCGCTATGGTATTCGGACACACTCCGGACCGTCGGGTCCCGAGGTTGAAGCGAAAAGGTCGGCAACGACAAACGATCTACAATCCGGCTAGAAGGCATTACACATGTCAATTCAAAATTACATAGTCACTCTGACTGATTGTATTCCTCTTCTATACCATCTAACAGGCTGTCTAATTTACAGTCCTGCTGGGAATACTTCGCGGCCAACTCTACTTGGCCGTATACTAAGCTCACAGGGATCTCCTTCCCGTCAGGCCCCACTGGTCCGACCCCGGCCATGTGGTTTGGGTCAGACTTCGTAAAACGGGTCTTCACCATGGCCCAGGCTTCCCTAGCGCCTTGTCGGCAGGCCGATATCTTCCACAACCGGAAACGCCGCCGAGCTCCCTTCAGCTTCTCCGCAAGCTCTCCAAGGCCCTCGGGCATGGAGTGGGCAAGCCATAAGGCTTGGGCAACACCTCGCATCGCCTGCCGAATTCGCTCATGCAGTTGCATGAGTTCGGGAAGAAGGTCACCCGTAGAACCGGGCATCTCCTCTGTAGGACGACCTGTGAGCATACCTACAGACATTACTCTGTTAGTCGACTTCCTCGCCGAACTCTTTTTTCAAAGTTCGTTCAAGCACTTACTAAAAATGCCGCGTCGAAGCCGCTGATTCTCCTTCGTGGAGTCTGATAGCTGGCCACGAACATCTTTAAGTTCGACGTCCAGCTTGGTGTTGGCATCCTGAAGATCATTCTTCTCTCGCCTCACCTTTGTCAACATACTCTCACCGGCCTTTAGCTGGCGTAAGAGTTGTTGCTTGTCCGGATCGAGTCCGGCGCCATCTGCAATATGATCTGTCAGATTTGCACCCACACCGCACAATACTAATCTTTCTAAGTGTATCTTACCTGAGGGGGTCTCTTTGGCCTCCCCTGCTGCGGCTAGTGCGGCCTCTAGTTGGGCCTTGCACTTTTCCAGCTCCTGGGACAGTACAGTATTCTTCTCTGTAAGAACCTGCATGTTAAATGATCCTTAAATCAGTTGCTCTAACTATTTCAAGTCTCGGGGGCTACTGGTATATATATATATATTTGACCAAAATTTTCTTACCCGTATGTCTTTTACATACTGCTCCATGGCTCTGGCTAAACCATTTTGAGCGGCACGGAGGTACGCATCTCCCGAATTAAAGGCATCTAAAGCCTCTTGGGAGAAACAAGCGTCGCGTAGAACTATCCGGCGACGCCTGTGGTTCATGGCACTCTCCACTTCAGAATTTGTGGCAGACAGCCTGTCCGCATCCTCTATCGGAGGAGCGTCCGGTGCGCGCCTTGTGCTCGCCTCTGCTTCCTGGCCAGACGTTGGAGCCTGGCTGGTGGAGGCGCGATTGGCAACCTCTCCGGATGTAGTCCGGCGAGGTCTCTTCGTTCAGGGGAAACAGAGGGTGCACTATACCTTTGCGCCGGCATCTCAGTCCGAACTTCATTCCTTTTTGCCCCACGGGGCCCTGCGGCCCCTCGTTGGCTAGCCACCGCAGGTTCGGCCTCCTGCCTCGGAAAACTCCCCTGCAAAACACGGTTGTCGTCAGAAACACCGGAATACGCGAGAGTGCAATCTCTCTCGAGGGAATGAGACTCCGGTTTCTGTCACCTAGGAGGCCGGGATTAACCCTGGGTAATCAGCCATGATGGCTACCAAGGTATTGTCCTTGCTTAGCTGATGGAACACCCCGTCGATAAGCTCCACCGATATGTCCGGATCCTCTTCGGAGTCCGGATCGAGGGACCGTTCTGGGTCCTCGGGCTGTGGAGGGCGGCTGTTTATATCCTTTACCTCATGTCGCAGTTCCTGCACTGAAGTCGTCAGGCTACATATCTAACCGTGGGAGTATAGAACAAACGGGCAAGCACAATTATTCACTTACCCAACTTGGAGGATCGTACATAGTAAATCCGGCCTGCGGATTGACGCGGAGGAATTCCTCCTTTTCTCCCTTATACAAAGAGGATAAGATCTTTACTAAGGCGGCGGCTGAGGCCGGCCCCTTACGACCGTAACGTGTGGCGTCATCCTCCCCGTTGAAATCCCACATGGGGTGGCCTCTATATTGAAGCGGCTGCACCCCCCGCATAATGCATGCGGCCATGACTCCAATCATGGTTAGTCTGGAATGAGCCAACAGTCTTATCCGGCCCATCAGGTAAAGGACGTCTCTGTCACTTTCTCTCTGAGAGCTCCTCGGACGCCAGCTCAACCGTTTCCTTAATGGAGCACTGTTGAACTCAGGGAGACCGACCCGGATAGGGTCCGGTAGCGGGACGTCATCTATGTAAAACCATTCCGAAGGCCAGTCCTCGGACGCCTTCTTTGGGGTTCCGGATAGGTATCCGGTCCCGGCGATGCGCCATACTTCGGCTCCGCCCACTTGATATATAGACCCCTTTTCAGAACGGGGGACCAGGCAGAATAACCTCTTCCACAGCACGAAATGAGCCTCAACGCCTAAAAATAGCTCGCAAAGGGCGACGAAACCCGCAATGTGCAATACGGAGGCGGGCGTGAGATTGTGCAGCTGGAGGCCGTAGAACTCCAGAAGCCCGCGGAGAAATGGGTGAATTGGAAATCCCAGTCCCCTTATTAGATAGGGGACGAGGCACACCCGCTCTCCTTTAGAAGGTTTGGGGGTGCTCTCCGTTTGTTTTCCGCCATTATAGGTGGTGAGACCGGCTCGGACCGGGACCATGTATGCCTGAGGGAGGAATCCCTTGGCCTGAAGTGATGCTAACTTGCTATGTGGGATGGTGAAACTCGCCCAGTCCCCGGGTTTGAGACCAGAGGGGCGAGGGGAGGAGCTACGACGGCTGGTCATGTTGGAATGGACCTTTGCTGGGAGCGCTCTGATGATAACTCGTGGAAAGGAGAAGATGTGGTTTGGACCTAAATCCCCATCCCGTTAAATAGGCGGCTCATTTATACGGCTGGGGGTGTGGATGTAAAAACGCCCCGGCTTTTCGCATTTGTTTGAACACGTGGAAGACGGCCATTATTGGGCATGGAAGCCGAGGAGCACTACATTACAAAGATCGGACACTATTCCTACAGGTACACAAGATTTGGAGAAGAACCCGCCTTGCAATGCCGAACAATCTGCGCGCCGGACTCGTCGTCATTGAAGCCCGGTTCGGGGGCTACTGAGGGAGTCCTGGATTAGGGGGTGTTCGGGTAGCCGGACTATACCTTCAGCCGGACTCCTGGACTATGAAGATACAAGATTGAAGACTTCGTCCCGTGTCCGGATGGGACTTTCCTTGGCGTGGAAGGCAAGCTTGGCGATGTGGATATTCAAGATCTCTTGCCATTGTAACCAACTCTGTGTAACCCTAACCCTATCCGGTGTCTATATAAACCGGAGGGTTGTAGTCCGTAGGCAATCAACTCCATATACAACAATCATACCATAGGCTAGCTTCTAGGGTTTAGCCTCCTTGATCTCGTGGTAGATCTACTCTTGTACTACCCATATCATCAATATTAATCAAGCAGGAGTAGGGTATTACCTCCATCGAGAGGGCCCGAACCTGGGTAAAACAAAGTGTTCCCTGCCTCCTGTTACCATCCGGCCTAGATGCACAGTTTGGGACCCCCTACCCGAGATACGCCGGTTTTGACACCGACAATGATCATCACACTTTATTTACTTACAACTCAAGAATTACAACTCAATACTTAGAACAAAATATGACTCTATATGAATGCCTCTGACGGTGTACCGGTATGTGCAATGACTCATGAGAGACATGTATGAATGAATTTTGATCGGTGGCTTTGCCACAAATACGATGTCAACTACATGATCATGCAAAGCAATATGACAATTATGAAGCGTGTCATAATAACAGAACTGTGGAAAGTTGCATGGCAATATATCTCGGAATGGCTATGGAAATGCCATAATAGGTAGGTATGGTGGCTGTTTTGAGGAAGGTATATGGTGGGTTTATGGTACCGGCGAAAGTTGCGCGGTACTAGAGAGGCTAGCAATGGTGGAAGGGTGAGAGTGCGTATAATCCATGGACTCAACATTAGTCATAAAGAACTCACATACTTATTGCAAAAATTTATTAGTTATCGAAACAAAGTACTATGCGCATGCTCCTAGGGGGATAGATTTGTAGGAAAAGACCATCGCTCGTCCCTGACCGCCACTCATAAGGAAGACAATCAATAAATAAATCATGCTCCGACTTCATCACATAACGGTTCACCATACGTGCATGCTACGGGAATCACAAACTTCAACACAAGTATTTATCAAATTCACAACTACTCAACTAGCATGACTCTAATATCACCATCTCCATATCTCAAAACAATCATCAAGTATCAAACTTCTCTTAGTATTCAATGCACTTTATATGAAAGTTTTTATTATATCCCTCTTGGATGCCCATCATATTAGGACTAAATTCATAACCAAAGAAAACTACCATGCTTTTTAGAGACTCTCAAAATGATATAAGTGAATCATGAGAGTTCATCTATTTCTTCAAAATAAAACCACCGTCGTGCTTTAAAAGGATATAAGTGAAGCACTAGAGAAAATGACAAACTACTCCAAAAGATATAAGTGAAGATCAATGAGTAGTCGAATAATTATGCAACTATGTGAAGACTCTCTAAAATTTAATAATTTTAGATCTTGGTATTTTATTCAAACAGCAATAAAAACAAAATAAAATAAAATGACGCTCCAAGCAAAACACATATCATGTGGTGAATAAAAATATAGCTCCAACTAAGTTACCGATGAACGAAGACGAAAGAGGGGATGCCTTCCGGGGCATCCCCAAGCTTAGGCTCTTGGTTGTCCTTGAATATTACCTTGGGGTGCCTTGGGAATCCCCAAGCTTTGGCTCTTGCCACTCCTTATTCCATAGTCCATCGAATCTTTACCCAAAACTTGAAAACTTCACAACACAAAACTTAACAGAAAACTCGTAAGCTTCATTAGTATAAGAAAATAAATCACCACTTAGGTACTGTTGTGAACTCATTCTAAATTCATATTGGTGTAATATCTACTGTATTCCAACTCATCTATGGTTCATACCCTCTGATAGTACTCATAGATTCATCAAAATAAGCAAACAACACATAGAAAACAGAATTTGTCAAAAACAGAACAGTCTGTAGTAATCTGTAGGTTTCGAATACTTATGTAACTCCAAAAATCCTGAGAAATTAGGAAGTCCTAGGAAATTTGTTTATTAATCTACTGCATGTAGAATTGGTATTTATCGCTCTATGGTAAAAAATGAAAATTATTCTCGTGAGCGCATACTTTCTGTTTTTTACAGCAAGATCAAATAACAATCACCCAAGAAGATCCTAAAGGCTTTACTTGGCACAAACACTAATTAAAACATAAAACCACATCTAACCAGAGGCTAGATAGATTATTTATTACTTAACAGGAACACAAATAAAATTGAGTTGCCTCCCAACAAGCGCTATCGTTTAACGCCCCTAGCTGGGCATGATGATTTCAATGATGCTCACATAAAAGATAAGAATTATAACATAAAGAGAGCATCATGAAGAATATGACTAGCACATTTAAGTCTAACCCACTTCCTATACATAGGGATTTTGTGAGAAAACAATTTATGGGAACAATAATCAACTAGCATAGGAAGGCAAAACAAGCATAACTTCAAAACTTTAAGCACATAGAGAGGAAAATCGATATTATTGCAATTCCTACAAGCATATGTTCCTCCCTCATAATAATTTTCAGTAGCATCATGAATGAATTCAAAAATATAACCAGCACATAAAGAATTATTTTCATGATCTACAAGCATAGAAAATTTACTACTCCCCCCAAAGGCAAAATTCTTCTCATTCGGAATAGTGGGAGTATTATAAGAAACTCGAATACTACAAATTGTTTCCACATTAAATGAGTAATGTTCGGAAAAAGGGTAATCATAATCATGACAAGTTTTATAAATATAATCATCACTACTTTTTATAGCATAAGTGTCATCACAATAATCATTATAAGTAGCAACCTTGTTCTCATCATAATCAATTGAAACCTCTTCCAAGATAGTGGAATCATTACTAAAGAAAGTCATGACCTCTCCAAATCCACTTTCATAATTATCACAATAAGATTCAAAATCCTCCAAAATAGTGGGATCGTTACTTCCTAAAGTTGACACTCTTCCAAACCCACTTTCACAAATATAATCATCATATGTAGGAGGCATGATATCATCATAATAAATTTGCATATCAAAACTTGGGAGACTACAAATATCATCTTCATTAAACATAGCTTCCCCAACCTTGGGACTAACATTAATTGCAGAAAATACATTCTCAAACATGTCATTCTCATCAGACATAGCATCCCCAAGCTTGGGCCTTTTCATATCATAAGCATAATCACTCTCATCATTAATAGTATGGATAACACCAATAGTATAACAATTATCATCATCACAATGAGTAATAGGAGCAACATCATTTGGGAGGGATACCTTTTTACCTTTACTTCTCAGTCTTTTCTTTTCCTTCTACACATCATGTGTGGGTTTAACCCTCTTTTTTGAGCTCCTTATTAATGAGATTGGTTGAATAGAAGGCTCCTCCTCGTTACCTGATTCATCATAAGAAATAATAGGAGGATATTGGGAAGCCTCTTCCCTTTCATTAGTATTCTATTCATCTTCTATTTCTTTTCTTTTCTTTATATACTTGGCAATGTAAGGATTTTCAATGCAATTCACCGCACAATACATATAAATTTCCTCTAGATCAAAATTAAGAACTCTGTCAAGGGCAAATTCTGGAATAACCTTAGATATACGTTTCATTTCTTCATAACCCAAGAGCAAACTAAGTTCATTATGATGTGCAAGGGAAATCAAGTCATCACAATTTTTGGACACGATACGATCATGAAACAATTTGCATTGGGTACTGAAATGATCACGTTCATTGCAAAGTTCACAAGTACGGCTAAGAAAGTTTAAATTTTCAGCACAACCATCTAGCCTTTCTTGCAACCATTTAGTTTCCAAATACTTATACCTCTGGCAAAATCTATCTTCCCTGTTTGGTGTGTACTTGCAAACTCTATGCACTCCACAAAAATTGACATGCTTATAAGAGATATTTTCATCATGACTAGTGCAATCATCATTAGTACTATGGATATTCAAAGAGTTCATACTAATAACATTGCAATCATGCTCATCATTCAAATATTAGTGCCAAACATTTTAATGCATTCTTCTTCTAACACTTTGGCACAATTTTCATTTCCATCATAATCACGAAAGATATTAAAAAGATGAAGCATATGAGGCAAACTCAATTCCTTTTTTTAGTTCTCTTTTATAAACTAAACTAGTGATGAAACAAGAAAAAGGATTCGATTGCAAGATCTAAAGATATACCTTCAAGCGCTAACCTCCCCGGCAACGGCGCCAGAAAAGAGCTTGATGTCTACTACACAACCTTCTTCTTGTAGACGTTGTTGGGCCTCCAAGTGCAGAGGTTTGTAGGACAGTAGCAAATTTCCCTCAAGTGGATGACCTAAGGTTTATCAATCCGTGGGAGGCGTAGGATGAAGATGGTCTCTCTCAAACAACCCTGCAACCAAATAACAAAGAGTATCTTGTGTCCCCAACACACCCAATACAATGGTAAATTGTATAGGTGCACTAGTTCGGTGAAGTGATGGTGATACAAGTGCAATATGGATGGTAAATATAGGTTTTTGTAATCTGAAAATATAAAAACAGCAAGGTAACTAATGATAAAAGTGAGCACAAATGGTATTGCAATGCGTTGGAACAAGGCCTAGGGTTCATACTTTCACTAGTGCAAGTTCTCTCAACAATAATAACATAATTGGATCATATAACTATCCCTCAACATGCAAAAAAGAGTCACTCCAAAGTCACTAATAGCGGAGAACAAAGGAAGATATTATGGTAGGGTACGGAACCACCTCAAAGTTATTCTTTCTGATCGATCTATTCAAGAGTCCGTAGTAAAATAACATGAAGCTATTCTTTCCGTTCAATCTATAATAGAGTTCATACTAGAATAACACCTTAAGACACAAATCAACCAAAACCCTAATGTCACCTAGATACTCCAATGTCACCTCAAGTATCCGTGGGTATGATTATACGATATGCATCACACACAATCTCAGATTCATCTATTCAACCAACACAAAGAACTTCAAAGAGTGCCCCAAAGTTTCTACCGGAGAGTCAAGACGAAAACGTGTGCCAACCCCTATGCATAAGTTTTCACGAGGTCACGGAACTCACAAGTTGATCACCAAAACATACATCAAGTGGATCACATGAGATCCCATTGTCACCACAGATAAGCACATGCAAGACATACATCAAGTGTTCTCGAATCCTTAAAGACTCAATACGATATGATAACTTCAAAGGGAAAACTCAATCCATCACAAGAGAGTAGAGGGGGAGAAACATCATAAGATCCAACTATAATAGCAAAGTTCGCGATACATCAAGATCGTACCAACTCAAGAACACGAGAGAGAGAGAGAGAGAGATCAAACACATAGCTACTGGTACATACCCTCAGCCTCGAGGGTGAACTACTCCCTCCTCGTCATGGAGAGCGTCGGGATGATGAAGATGGCCACCGGAGAGGGATTCCCCCCTCCGGCAGGGTGCGGGAACGGGTCTAGATTGTTTTTCGGTGGCTACGGAGGCTTCTGGCGGCGGAACTCTCAATCTATTTTGTTCCCTGATGTTTTTGGGGTATATGGATATATATAGGTGAAAGAAGTCGGTCAAGGGAGCCATGAGGGGCCCACGAGGGTGGGGGCGCACCCAGGGGGCAGGCGTGCCTCCCTGCCTCATGGCCAGCTTGAAGCTTCCTTGACTTCAACTCCAAGTCTCCTGGATCACGTTCGTTCCAAAAATCACGCTCCCGAAGGTTTCATTCCGTTTGGACTCCGTTTGATATTCCTTTTCTGCGAAACACTGAAACAAGGGAAAAACAGAAATTGACACTGGGCTCTGGGTTAATAGGTTAGTCCCAAAAATAATATAAAAGTGCATAATAAAGCCCATAAACATCCAAAACAGATAATATAATAGCATGGAACTCAAAAATTATAGATACGTTGGAGACGTATCATCTAGCAGGCCTCACCCACCATTTGTGAGATGCCACTCCACCACCAACCCTATGACACTCTACCTTTGTCTTTCTCCCAACCTTATTCCTCTGCTACGCATATCCATGGATGTCAATCGATCTCCCTCAATACATAGCTAGGTCTCTCTCCTTCCCCACACATATACTAGTCGATCGGTCTCTGCCCCTCCTCCCCTTCCCCTGCGCACACACACACCGATAGTCGAACGTTGTAGGTAGGTATCCATGCCATAGAGAAAAACGCCACCTCTGCCCTCTCAAATTCTAGTAGGGCAACCGCCCTGTATCTTTGACGTGGGCAATAACAAATTCGATGGCACTCTTTATCGATCGCGCAGCCACACACTTCATCCCTGTTTTCGATTATATCGATATCTCACGTCCATGACTCCGTTTCACACACATTGCATATGTTACCTTTTTTGTTTGAGATATCATCGACACATTGCCTCTATTTTGCACAAACCATCTCTCTCACACCCACCTACGTATGTACCTGCACCTAAAGAAGAGGTGCACGTACTCATGCCTCGTTCTCGGCCACACCCGCGCGGGTACACGGTGGAGTTCGTTTCTGTACGAAAAGGCAGCCCATGTGATAATTTGACGCATGTAGCGGTTGTTTACTCGAAGAAGGGTCGGGTACCATGACTGGACGAAACAAAGTTCGACTTCATGTGTTAGTATTAAATAAAGTTATATATTCCTCAATGGCACGTACAGAATATAAAACGATTGCCGTGGGGAAAATGGAAAAATCCGCTCCACTATATAGAACGGAGCCTGCCTGCCGGGGTTCTCTCTCGTCACACCATCTCACACAAGGCGGCGGTGGCCTCTCTCTCTCTCACCGTTGGTCAGTGATCCGGCCGCATCCCGTCCGCCAGCGGAAAGGGAGGATGTGCATCGTTTCTCCATTCGACGACATTGAGGCAGCACGTCCCGATCTACGGTACCCCCCGTTCTCTCTGACCAAGCTCTGACACAGTAGGGCCTTCACCACTTGCTCGCTGCCATAGTATGGGTAGATCCCGGCCGCCGGTGCCCTCCTAGTAACATCCCGACGCCCCTCAGGTACAGCTTCCTCCGGCCTTGCTCCAGTGCCCATCTTCCCACGTTGCTGCATGTGGATCTTCTTTAGTTGTTTGCTTAAAATGTATCTCGGCCGGCGTACTTGCCATCTTGTAATTTCGTCCTCAAACCATTTTTGATAAACCACCATGCTGCTATCTTTCCCTTATTACATGGAGTATGCTTCTTTTTTGTCGGTGTATGTGTCTTCAACTCGTGTTATTGGGCAGTAATTGTTTCCTTTCTACCTCCTTTTGCAAATAGGGCTATCCATTTTCACCTCGTTGCTATTGCAACCTTTTGGTGAAATCCACAAATCACTTTTTTTTCTTAAGAGTGTTTTGTGTAGTTCCGCCAAAATGTCACATGGGCAACATTTTTACATTTCCATGGGACTGCAGAAAGGGAGATTGGTTTTGCTATCCTCCCCATCCAACTCCGTGCCTAATCTTCTCCAACAAGTAGTTAGTCCTAAAGAGAGATCACAGAGGTGATCGGCTTCTATTTGTGTGTGTTATGTTTCATAATCTAGTTCCACTATTATTGTAGTCACACTAACTGGATATCTTTGCAAATAGGGATGGTCCACTAGATTTTAGTGGAGCTTCACAAAATGACCAGATTGTGGTGTCCTCCATACACCTCTTTTTTGGCTATAGAGCTGGGTGAAACTAGCTGCCAAGCAATGACCACTGTGCGCAGGAAATGGAGCCATGCCTACGAACAACATTGATCAAGTATATATTTTTCTTTATTTGTACACCTTCTCACAACTTTGTCTTCAGTTGTGATGTGAATATTGGCGCTGATCTGTGAACCATTGAGATGCATTAGCAGCCATGGTAGTTTCATTTGTATTTGATGGAATGTTGTAACGAGATAATCTTGAGGCAGGAGGACACATGAATCCCAAGTTGAAACCCTTTTTTTCCCGTGGGAACCAAAATTGAAACCTTCATAGCATCACAGTACAACTTCATTAAAATTATGCGTACATATAAACAAATCCTGAAGGATTGATAGCAATGCCAGAAACAATTCAACTTCGTTTTGCCGACATGTGGGACATCCTTCATCCGGTTCCACATGCCATGCAACAATATTGAGTGCACAACTGCAAGGAAAGATTCACCCCGGTCGTTGCGCCGCAGTAGTAATGACTAGTGAGCAGTCAAATCACAGAGCCCCACCTTCGCCACAGTAAGTTGCTCGGATGAAGCAACCATCATTTTCTCTGTTCCTTGAATCCGCTGGTACTCCCATATTTCCAGAGTAATAAGTTGCTCGGGCGAAGCATCCATCACTTCACCTTTCCCACAGTAAGTAGTAGTACCTCCTTTTTTTACTCTATAAACAACCACACGCGAATATTGGCAGTAGCAGCACAACAACTAAATCAAAAATCGAAACCAACCAATGAACTACTACTAATGGTGAGCGGTTGCTAGTATCATGTACTCTGTCTCTCCATGTATATAGGGCTTAATGCATTTTCCGAGACTAACTTTGGCCCCGTTTGGATCCATGGGTTAGAGTTAGTTTGAGCTAGTTGGGGCTCAAATAGCCCTAAAGTATCCAAGCGTGAGGGTTAAATTGGAGCAAGTTGCAACGAACCCACCAAAAAAACTATCCCACCCAATAGGTGCTAATTGGAGATAGTTCTCATTGGCCCATTGAAAAATCACTTTTCTCTCTCCATCAAGTGCATTTATTGTCAATCTAACCCTGTCACCCAAACACCCTCTTTGGCTATAGTTAGTTCAGGGTTAGTCATGAGTTAGTTTAACCTCTAGCTAAGTTAGAGTATCCAAACAGGAGCAGTATAGGACATGCAAGTTGCTCAAAGCATACAATCAAATTCGTATGTGAAAGGATCTTTTTTTTAAACGGAACGTGAAAGGATCTTCGAATGATATAATTTTCAAATTATATAAAATCTTATCAATAGTCAAAGGCATCCTCGAAGAATACATTAGGCCCAATATAAAATCTTATCAATAGTCAAAACCAAGTGTTCTAAACGAGTTCAAAATGAGAAACTGGACCCACTCACGGCACGGCACGCCTGTCTCATTCGGTCCGTCGGTCAAAGCGCTTCCTCTTCTTGGCATAACAATAGAGTACAATATTTTTTTGAAATGCTCTTGGCATGTCACTAACATGTGATGAGTTAATCGACCTCAATAGACGGCAAAAACGCCAGTCCGCTGCACTTTGAGAGAGACGAGGAGCAAGAAGCGATACGGGCTGCTGGATTACTAGAGCTAGGTGTCGCACTGAGGCCAAGAAATATGGTGATAGCATGGGTTAGCCATGTAGTATGATGTAACTACACTGGGCTGCCGTGTTTCGTACTCTTCCAGTCCATTGTGGAGATGATTGGTTGATTTTATATCGCTGAATAATATAAAATATTATGAGTGCAGACGCTCCACCACAAGGTTCCTTGCCCCTTCTCGGTCATCGGGAATCGATGTTCTTCTAATCTTTTTTGACATGAGCTTTGTTCATCCTTTTGCCAACACACGGCAACTCGCAGAACGACGAGAAGCTTGCTTACTACGCCTTCTCCCTCGCCAACACATGCGCGGTGGCTCGTAGCACGAGGAGAAACTTTTGCTTACAAGCGGTGGACATGCAGCAGTTCATTTGGTGTCAGATTGCCAGCAGTTCATTCGACTTCCGAAAGAGGCGAAGAGCCAAGCGCAAGGTCACCTGGTCATAGTGGGAGTAACATAGGTAGTAACATAGCGCAGTCACCGCGCACGCGTTGGCGGGGGAGAAGGCGTAGTAAGCAAGCTTCTTGTCATTCTGCAAGTTGATGAGACACATCAAAGTTATTTAGTACGTACTCTCTCCAAAAAAGGGCTGACCATGTCATGGCTACCATCCCGTGCTCCGTCATTGAGTACATGCACTATTCACGTGCCATCGAGGAGAAAACAATATTGCGTAGTAGGTGCCATTGAAGTGCACGACTCACTTACGCACTGCTTATATGATTATCTCCATTTTCTTACATGACACGTGCACCTTGATGCTAGATGTCTCACGTGTTGGCAAAAGGATGAACAAATCTCACGTAAAAAAAGAGTGGAAGAACATAGATTCCCGACGACCGAGAAGGAGCACGGAACCTCGCGGTGTAGCGTCTGCAAGGAACCTTGCGCGTTTTCCCCTGTTTTTTGTCGCTTGCCCACCTATAAACAAATAAAAGAACATGAACTCTTCGCTAACCACTAGAGATGATACATCATGATGCTAAGTTGAAGATATTTTATAGTTTATATTGATAACCACGCACGAAGCCACGCATGTGCAGGACGCATGCAGCCATGAATGTACACACGCCAACACACTAACTCATGCCGATCCAACTCATGCACATACGCGCACAGCATGGAGCACACAACGCACGTACACAACACATGCATGCACACACACTCGGCCGCAGAATGCACGTGAATAACAAGATGTGTCTATATCCTAATAAATGAAGTGTTGCATGCTACCACACATATGTTACTATATAGGTACTAACATAGACTAGTAACATGAGCATGTTACTAGTCTATGTTACTACCCATTCTGACTAGTCTGAGGGGGTGTCTCCAACAGTGTTCCTCAGCTCGCACCTCTTGCATCACGGTGGTCGAGCTTAGAGTCATTCATCTGGTACACGTGGCATCTCAGATCTGGACACAAGGTGACGTACACCGTCAAGGTCCACAGTCAAGGGGGTCAAGGCGGACATAACCTCTCACTACGTCCGCCATTTGAAGCGGCGCCCCGGCCCAGGTCGCCGCCCGCTGCACTCCCAGTTGTACCCGCCTCCTCACCGCATTCAAAATCCTACATTTAAAACCGTGTGGAATGCGAGAAACCAACTCCGGCCACACACGTCCGTTCAGGAGCAGGACGCCGGCCAAGCTCCTCCTTCCACCATTTTGTCCACTCTTTCGGCGGCATCCGGCGAGAAGGAAGAACAGTTCTCTGGCATAAAAGCCGTCTGGGTGGCCCGCCGAGCCCGACAGTTACGAGCGAGGCAGCTCGCTTCTCCACCTACCTCGCCTAGCCCATCGGAGGTAGTTGCCGCACTAAGCCAGCGTGTGGTTCCGTAGCTGGCCTCTCAAATACAGCACGAGGAAGAGTGCCGACTTGCTCCACGCCGTCTTGTCGAGGAGCACGGCGACAAGGGCATCGTCGCTGCCCTCGATGCCGCATCGTCGTACATCGCCTCCAGTGTCTGCGACTGCGCCATCCGCCATCGACGCGCTCGTAGCCGCGACATGCAGGCAGAGAAAGAAGCCGCCGCGGGATGTCGACGAGGTGATGCGGGTATGTGGACGTCTACGAGGTGACGGGCAGCACGTCCCCGCCCACCGCCATCATCGAGGGGAAGTAGAACACGGGAGGCCGCCGCTGATTGTATCCCATGAAGGCCACTGCTGAGGCGACGCCGGTGAATACAGCCGGTGTCTTGCATGATTCTTCTTCTGCCGGATGCTGGAGGAGGACAAAGAGTCGGGCGGCAACCATTTAGATTAGGTATTTTAATTCTACCAGGCTGGTTGTACTGGTAGTATTATAAGTAGTATCATGCATGCCAAGTAGTAGTAGGCAAATTTGATGAGGTGGCGTAGAATTAAATGAAGAAAGAGAGAGTTGAGTATCATATTATGATACGGTATGGAATTAAGACCTCTTCCAATGCAAATGTGCTTAGATGAGGTGCTAAGTGCATTAAATGGCTTAGCAACTCAAGTCTCCAATGCATAGGTGCTTAGTTTGTTGTTGCTAAGCTTGCTTCATTTAATTAGCTATAGACTCACAACTGTCTTTCCACCGTGTCTTCCTGGGGTCACCAAACTAGTCTCTCTCTTCTTAATTAACTTGCCACATCATAATTTATGTCTACATGGCAGGCTTAGCAGCTATACATGGTGGAGCACTGGGAGAGGCCAAGGATGGTCATCGTGGTCATGGTGGAGCACTAGAAAACTAAAATTTTGAGTTAAGCCTTATAAATCGGAAAGGAGGGAGTACTGTAACATATTGCTATGTTACTCTAAACATCTCTCTCCTCATTAACTACATGCCACATAAGCAAAATTTTCTTGGAGTGCGCTATATACTACATAAGTTACTCCCACTATGAGGCGAGCGACGAGCCGACGGGGTAGCCCGACGACCCCTTGAGCTTGAAAGGCACCCACGTGATCTCCTCTCCTCGTAGGGAAGGACGGGTCCATTGGGTACATCTCCGACGACATCCGCGGCTTCCGACGGCGTCATTGCCATTTCTTTAGTGTAAATAATTAGTCAATTCTTAGTCAACAATCAAAACCGCCTAAACTCTAACATGTGAACACTAAAACAGCTCAAGGGGATGATATACCCGGTTTTAGATATTTGAGGGTAAAAATCGTACCAAAATTGACTTTGGGGGGTTATTTGTCCATCAACTTACATTTGAGGGTGAAAAATATACTTCTTTCAATGGTCCGCTGGTCAGAGTATTCTTTTTAGATTTATAACATGTGGGACCGAGTGTGAGCGAACCGACCTCAATCAACGGCAAAATCGCCTGCCGGACGCACTTTGAGAGAGACGAGGAGAAATGTGTCATGCAAGAAAATGGCTGGTCTCATGTTTAAAATTTGCTGTACTATAGTAGAGGTATATGTAGATGTAGATGTAGTGTAGATGTAGATGCAGATGTAGATGTATATGTTGAGATGTAGAGATAAGTGAGACTCACCAACGGTCACCAACGTAGGCCGAGTACGTGCATGAATCACCCACAAAAAGGAGTATGTGCACGAAGAGAAAAATTGCACGCACGGACGCACGTACTCCGTGCCTCATTCCCTAACACACACGCGGGTACATGGTGGAGCTCATTTCTAGATGAAGAGGCAGCTCACGTGATAATTTGATGCATTTGGTAGCTGTTCACTTAATGGAGGGTCGGGAACCATGCGTGGCCAAATCAAAGTTTGACCATGACGTGGTGGCGTGTTTGTTTTTAATTTTTTTCTACAATGGAACGTACACAATTTTTTCTTGAATGGCACGTGAATCGTGGACATACTCAATGATGGAGCACGGGATGGGATGGTAGCCATGGACATGGTCGGCCTGATAACCCACAAGTATAGGGTATCGCAACAGTTTTCGATAAGTAAGAGTGTCGAACCCAATGAGGAGCTAAAGGTAGAACAAATATTCCCTCAAGTTCTATCGACCACCGATACAACTCTTCGCACGCTTGACGTTCACTTTACCTAGAACAAGTATGAAACTAGAAGTACTTTGTAGGTGTTGTTGGATAGGTCTGCAAGATAATAAAGATTACGTAAATAAAAACTAGGGGCTGTTTAGATAAAGAAACAATAAAGTAAATATAGCGAGTGTGGAAAAGTGGTGGTAGGAGTTGTGAAATTGCCCCTAAGCAATTGACTACTTTACTAGACCGATAGCAAGTATTATGTGGGAGAGGCCACTGCTAGCATGTCATCCCTGACTTGGAATTCTATGCACTTATGATTGGAACTATTAGCAAGCATCCGCAACTACTAATGTTCATTAAGGTAAAACCCAACCATAGCATTAAGATATATTGGCCCCCTTCAATCCCGTATGCATCAATTTCTATGCTAGGTTGAAGCTTCTGTCACTCTTGCCCTCCAATACATAGTCCTAGCAACATACAACTAACCCTAGGGTGTGATCCACGCGCGCAATCATATGATGGGCACCAAAGGACAGCAACATAACCACAAGCAAATTAAATCAGTCATAGGAATTCATCAACCACCGATAGCACAACGAAAATCTACTCAGACATCATAGGATGGCAACACATCATTGGATAATAATATGAAGCATAAAGCACCATGTTCAAGTAGAGGGTACAGAGGGTTGCGGGAGAGTGGACCACTGTAGATAGAGGGGGGAAGGTGATGGAGATGTTGGTGAAGATGGCGGAGGTGTTGGTGTAGATCGCGGTGATGATGATGGCCCCCGGTGGCACTCCGATGCCACCGGAAGCGAGGGGGAGAGAGCACTCCTCCTTCTTCTTCTTCCTTGACCTCCTTCCTAGATGGGAGAAGGGTTTCCCCTCTGGTCCATGGCATCCATGGCACGGGAGGGGCGAGAGCCCCTTCAAGATTGGATCTGTCTCTCTCTGTTTCTGCATTCTCACATTCTTCCCTTTCACCGTTTCTTATATTCCTGGAGATCCGTAACTCCGATTGGGCTGAAATTTTGACACAATCTCTATCCGGAAATTAGCTTTCTTGCGGCGAAAGAAGGGCACCAACCGCCTTACGAGTGGCCCACGAGGGTCAGGGGTGCGCCCAGGGGGCAGGTGTGCCCCCTACCTCGTGGCCACCTCGGGCACCCTCCCGCGTGGATTTTTCTCCCCAAAAATCATATATATTCCAAAAAAACTCCGTCAGTTTTTATCTCGTTTGGACTCCGTTTGATATGGATATTCTGCGAAACAAAAAACATGCAACAAATAGGAACTGGCACTGGGCACTGGATCAATATGTTAGTCCCAAAAATAGTATAAAAAGTTGCCAAAAGTATATGAAAGTTGAATAATATTTGCATGGAACAATCAAAAATTATAGATACGACGGAGACGTATCAGCATCCCCAAGCTTAATTCCTGCTCGTCCTCGAGTAGGTAAATGATAAAAAGGATAATTTTTGATGTGGAATGCTACCTCGCATAATCTTGATCACATATCTAATCATGGCATGAATATTAATATACGAGTGATTCAAAGCAATAGTCTATCATTTGACATAAAAACAATAACACTTCAAGCCTACTAATAAAGCAATCATGTCTTTTCAAAATAATGAGGCCAAAGAAAGTTATCCCTACAAAATCATATAGTCTGGCTATGCTCCATCTTCACCACACAAAATACTCACATCATGCACAACCCCAGTGACAAGCCAAGCAATTGTTTCATACTTTTGACGTTCTCAAACCTTTTCAACTTTCACACAATACATGAGCGTGAGCCATGGACATAGCACTATAGGTGGAATAGAATGGTGGTTGTGGAGAAGACAAAAAGGAGAAGATAGTCTCACATCAACTAGGCGTATCAACGGTCTATGGAGATGCCCATCAATAGATATCAATGTGAGTGAGTAGGGATTGCCATGCAATGGATGCACTAGAGCTATAAGTATATGACAGCTCAAACTGAAACTAAGTGGGTGTGCATCCAACTTGCTTGCTCATGAAGACCTAGGGCATTTGAGGAAGCCCATCATTGGAATATACAAGGCAAGTTCTATAATGAAAATTCCCACTAGTATATTAAAGTGATAACTCAAGAGACTCTCTATATGAAGAACATGGTGCTACTTTGAACCACAAGTGTGTTAAAAGGATAGTAACATTGCCCCTTCTCTCTTTTTCTCTCATTTTTTCTTTTTTTCTTTTTTTTCTTTTTTTGTAGGCTTCTTTGGCCTCTCTCTTTTTTGGGGGGGCTTCTTTGGCCACTTTTATTTTAATAACCTCACATGCGACAATGTTCTAATAATGATGATCATCACACTTTTATTTACTTTACAACTCAATATTACAACTCGATATCTAGAACAAAGATATGACTCCATATGAATGCCTCCGGCGGTGTACCGGGATGTGCAATGATCTAGCGTAGCAATGACATCAAAAAACGGACAAGCCATGAAAACATCATGCTAGCTATCTTACGATCATGCAAAGCAATATGACAATGAATGCTCAAGTCATGTATATGATGATGATGAAAGTTGCATGGCAATATATCTCGGAATGGCTATGGAAATGCCATGATAGGTAGGTATGGTGGCTGTTTTGAGGAAGGTATATGGTGGGTTTATGGTACCGGCGAAAGTTGCGCGGTACTAGAGAGGCTAGCAATGATGGAAGGGTGAGAGTGTGTATAATCCATGGACTCAACATTAGTCATAAAGAACTCACATACTTATGGCAAAAATCTATTAGTCATCGAAATAAAGTACTACGCGCATGCTCCTAGGAGGATAGATTGGTAGGAAAAGACCATCGCTCGTCCCCGACCGCCACTCATAAGGAAGGCAATCAATAAATACCTCATGCTCCAACTTCGTTACATAACGGTTCACCATACGTGCATGCTACGGGAATCACAAACCTCAACACAGGTATTTCTACAATCCACAACTACCCACTAGCATGACTCTAATATCACCATCTTTATATCGCAAAACTATTGCAATGAATCAAACACATCATATTTAGTGATCTACAAGTTTTATGTAGGATTTTATGACTAACCATGTGAATGACCAATTCCTGTCTTTTCTCTAAATAGATATAAGTGAAGCAAGAGAGTTTAATTCTTTCTACAAAAGATATGCCCACGCTCTAACAAATATAAGTGAAGCAAAAGAGCATTCTACAAATGGTGGTTGTCTATGTAAAGAGAAACAGGGAATCCAAGCTTCTAATGATATAAGTGAAGCACATGAAGCATTCTATAAAGCCATACTCAAAAGATATAAGTGAAATGCAATGAGCATTCTATAAATCAACCAAGGACTATCTCATACCAGCATGGTGCATAAAAGAAAAACGAAAACTAAACGCAAAAGATGCTCCAAGATTGCACATATCGCATGAACGAAACGAATCCAAAAACATACCGATACTTGTTGAAGAAAGAGGGCATGCCTTCCGGGGCATCCCCAAGCTTAGACGCTTGAGTATCCTTGAATATTTACTTGGGGTGCCTCGGGAATCCCCAAGCTTGAGCTCTTTCCTCTCTTCCTTCTTCTCACATCGAGACATTCTCGATCATCGAACACTTCATCCACACAAAACTTCAACAAAAAAACTTGGTAAGATCCGTTAGTATAATAAAGCAAATCACTACTCTGAGTACTGCTGCAAACCAATTCATATTTTTTTTGCATTATGTCTACTGCAATATAAATTTTTCATGGCTTAATCCACTAATATAAATTGATAGTTTCATCAAAACAAGCAAACTATGCATCAAAAACAGAATCTGTCTAAAACAGAATAGTCTGCAATAATCTGAACATTCACCATACTTATAATACTTGAAAAATTCTACCAAAATTAGGAAAAATAAAAAAAATGTATAGAAAGACAGCGCAAAAAGAATCAGAACCATTTGATGTTCCAGCTAAAAATGTAAAATCGCACACTACAGCCAAAGTTTCTGTCCTGCACCGTACAAACCATCAAGCAAATGTAAACATCCTAAAGGCAAACCTTGGCACATTATTTTTATTTCTAAACTTTATAAAAGCACACAACATAAATAAATGACTCTCTAAAACTTTCGGGTTGTCTCCCTGGCAGCGCTTTCTTTAAAGCCATTAAGCTAGGCATATAGTGCTCAAGTAATGGATCCACATGGATCCCAAGGTATGTCAAAGCCAATTTTAATTAACAATGATTTGTAATTTAGTGGTGAGCACAAGGTAACATATATCATGTAATGACGAAGTCTAACTCTCTTCCTATGCATCGGCATGTCACAAAAAAAAACAATTCATGCACACATAGTAAAGGCCAATGCATAGTATAAACAGTTTCTTGCAATTTTATCATATTGGAAACATAGAGAGGTGGAGATATAGTTCCTCTCTCGTAATAATTGCAAGTAGGAGCAGCAAACACATGCATATTATATTCATCAAAATCATCATGTGTAGTAGTAAAAGGCAACCCATCAATATAATCCTTAATAAGTGCAAACTTCTCCGATATAGTGTAGTTGGGAGAATTCAAAAAGATAATAGGACTATCATGCGTGGGTGCAATAGCAACAATTTCATGTTTAACATAAGGAACTATAGCAAGTTCATCTCCATAAGCATAATTCATATTGCATCTTGGCCACAAGCATAGCAAGCATCATCAAAAAGGGATATTTCAAAAGAATCAACGGGATCATAACAATCATCATAGCAATCATCCTCCGGTAAGCACGAAGGGAAATTAAACAATGTATGAGTTGAAGAGTTACTCTCATTAGAAGGTGGGCACGGGTAGCTAATCCGCTCTTCCTCCTTTTGTTCTTCACTCTCCTCCTCATCTTTTTCATCCAATGAGCTCACAGTTTCATCAATTTCTTCTTCCATAGACTCCTGCAAAATATTAGTCTCTTCTTGGACAGCGGAGTAGTCCTCAATATATAGTTCAACATAGGCATTAGAAGCATAATTATCATAGCAATATTTAAGTATGGCAAAATTTTCAGATTTGTAAAGAGTAGCATCATACTTTTCAATCAAAGAAGCAATTTCGTAAGCACCCTTAAAAGCAACAAATTCTTCAATTTATTGAACATCATAGTAACTATAAACACCCTTAGCATAAGAGGATATGATTCCATTATCACTAAACAAACATTGGTAGGGAAGGTGTTTCTTAGGGTCTTCAGAACAACAAGTACAATCATATATTTCACATAAATTCCAAGCATAGCATTGCAAACGATGAATTTTATCTAGTAAAATTTTCCCTTTTTCAGATATTCGGTGTCGCACAAAACAAGCATGCTCATCTAAAGATTTTCCCTCAACTAAGCTAGTTGGGGTTTCAGCACGAGCACATAGGGATCGAAGATGATCCAAGTAATAAACTTCAGCAGTGCGATAGATTTTGAGTGGTTCTTCAACCATTGGTTTAGTAGGTCCAACTAATTTTTTTGGTATTTTGCGTTTCCTACCCATAACTAAAGATAGAAAACAACTAAGAACAACAAATAAAAATTACTTAGTGATAAAACAAACAAGCACACACGAGAATATGCACCCCACGCTATTGCTCCCCGGCAACGGCGCCAGAAAAAGGTCTTGATAACCCATAAGTATAGGGGATCCCAACAGTTTTCGATAAGTAAGAGTGTCGAACCCAACGAGGAGCTAAAGGTAGAACAAATATTCCCTCAAGTTCTATCGACCACCTATACAACTCTTCGCACGCTTGACGTTCGCTTTACCTAGAACAAGTATGAAACTAGAAGTACTTTGTAGGTGTTGTTGGATAGGTCTGCAAGATAATAAAGATTACGTAAATAAAAACTAGGGGCTGTTTAGATAAAGAAACAATAAAGTAAATATAGCGAGTGTGGAAAAGTGGTGGTAGGAGTTGCGAAATTGCCCCTAAGCAATTGACTACTTTACTAGACCGATAGCAAGTATTATGTGGGAGAGACCACTGCTAGCATGTCATCCCTGACTAGGAATTCTATGCACTTATGATTGGAACTATTAGCAAGCATCCACAACTACTAACGTTCATTAAGGTAAAACCTAACCATAGCATTAAGATATATTGGTCCCCCTTCAATCCCGTATGCATCAATTTCTATGCTAGGTTGAAGCTTCTGTCACTCTTGCCCTCCAATACATAGTCCTATCAACATACAACTAACCCTAGGGTGTGACCCACGCGTGCAATCATATGATGGGAACCAAAGGACAGCAACATAACCACAAGCAAATTAAATCAATCATAGCAATTCATCAACCACCGATACGACAACGAAAATCTACTTAGACATCATAGGATGGCAACACATCATTGGATAATAATATGAAGCATAAAGCACCATGTTCAAGTAGAGGGTACAACGGGTTGCGGGAGAGTGGACCGCTGTAGATAGAGGGGGAAGGTGATGGAGATATTGGTGAAGATGGCGGAGGTGTTGGTGTAGATCGCGGTGATGATGATGGCGCCCGGTGGCACTCCGGTGCCACCGGAAGCGAGGGGGAGAGAGCCCCCCTCCTTCTTCTTATTCCTTGACCTCCTCCCTAGATGGGAGAAGGGTTTACCCTCTAGTCCATGGCCTCCATGGCACGGGAGGGGCGAGAGCACTTCCGAGATTGGATCTGTCTCTCTCTGTTTTTTCGTTCTCAGATTCTTCCCTTTCACCGTTTCTTATATTCCCGGAGATCCGTAGCTCCGATTGGGGTGAAATTTTGACACGATCTCTATCCGGAAATTAGCTTTCTTGCGGCAAAAGAAGGGCACCAACCGCCTTACGGGTGCCCCACGAGGGTCAGGGGCGCCCCCCTACCTCGTGGCCACCTCGGGCACCGTCTCGCGTGGATTTTTCTTCCCAAAAATCATATATATTCCAAAAAAATCTCCGTCAGTTTTTATCCCGTTTGGACTCCGTTTGATATGGATATTCTGCGAAACAAAAAACATGCAACAAACAGGAACTGGCACTTGGCACTGGATCAATATGTTAGTCCCAAAAATAGTATAAAAAGTTGCCAAAAGTATATGAAAGTTGAATAATATTGGCATGGAACAATCAAAAATTATAGATACGACAGAGACATATCACGGCCCTTTTTGGAGACTACTACACTGGTACTTTGATGTACATTTTGAAAAAAAAAACTACTACTTTGATGTGTCATGTCAACTCGCAGAACGATGAGAACCTTGCTTACTACACCCTCTACATAGCCCACACTTTGTACGGCTAGTTATAGTGGGAGTCACTTAGCGCACTCCATGAAAATTTTGCTTATGTGGCAAGTAGTTAATGAGAAGTGGTAACATAATATGTTACTGTAACATAGTGTTTCCCAAGACAAGATGAGTCTACAAGCTAATAAATGAAGCCATCATCACATTACTGTACTACTCCCACCTTTCCGGTTTATAGGGCTCCCTCCTTTTCGGTTTATAGGGCTCAATTTGAAAATCTCACCAACCAAGATAGATGATGAGTGGTCCAATAATTTTTGTAATTTGCAAAAGCACCCAATTAATGCTCTTGTTTTTCTAAAAAAATTATGTTTACGATTGTATTATTTGCAATGCATGCATGCACAAAGTACATGCATTGGTCAATTTTCTCTTAATACTTGCATGCAATTATTTAATGCACCTTGAAATCTAAACTTGTGATGGGGAACAACCAAATTGATCCTTATAAAATGGAAACACTAAGATTTGAGATAATCCCTATAAACTGGAAAGGAGGGAGTAGTAACATAGACTAGTGTCATGTGCATGAAACTACTAGTGAGTATGGGAGCATATGATATTTCCCCGTCCGGACTGATCCCAAATTGGCTTCTCACCTTCTTGGACCAACAAAAACCCCTCCCCCCTCCTGTGCGCGCTTCCCGCCCGGTGCTAGCTAAGCCCGCCGCTCCACATTGATGGTAAGTCAGGGCGACGCGACCTCTCACTGCTTGCGCCGTTGAAGCGGCGCGCCGACCGAGGGCACCGCCCGCTGCATGCCTGGCATTTTAGACTACACAATGGAGAGTAACTTTAGAGAAAGTACTACAATTGGATGACATGAGCAGACTATAAGGATTTAAATATAGTATTTGTGCTTAGTTGAACGAGAGAGAAGAGGAGAGAGAAGAGAAGCGTGCTGTAAACTTGTAGCCGGTTGTAGCAGGAGCTCCAACATACTTTGTGAGACAAAAGGTGGGGCCATTATTAATGATATAGTATTATACTAAAGGGACTAACTATTGTACTAGCAGGCTATTAGGTTGGTTCTAGATGATGTGTCAACTTCATATAGCCAGATGTTGGCTATACTATTGACCATGCTCTAAGTGTGGTGTGAGTGGGACTAAAGTTTAGTCCCATACTGCTAGGTGAGTGTGAGTTGCACCACTTTATAATGTGGTCTATTCTAGAATTTGCATGAGCATGATAATAGGAAACCTACACGCGCGCTCTTCGGGAATGAGCATGTCCAAGGACAAAAGCTATCTACGTAGTCTATATTTTTGTTGGTCGGAAAATTTATTAAGTCATTAATTAATAATTAACGGACACCTTAATTACTCACCCGTTTCTGATTCTTTTGGATAGTGGGGCTATTATTGACTTGGACGTGGGGTTTGGGCCAAAGGCCTACTATTATACTTAGTCTTACTCGCACGACCGACTTGACAGGCTCTACCCTAGCCGCTGTTGTATCATATGATTTTGCACCATTGCAGATCTTAGCGCCGCCACACAATTCTTCTCCAGCCCTCCTTCCGGTGTGCACCGCAAGAAGGGACATCAGTCCACCGAACCCCGCCTTTTGTGATCCTGTACAAGAGAGGGGCGATCAGGTTTTTGGGGAGCACACTCCTGTGACTGCTGCCAGCGACGACTTCCTCAATGACTGCCTTCTTCCCTGACCTCGGTAACCTCTTCATCAACGACATGAGTGACAAAATCAACCACAGCGGTTCTGCTCCCGCTGTACAGTATGTGATTCTGTTCTCCTGGCGCATCATTACCTTGATCTTTGCAATTGTCATCGTGCTCTATTTACTACTGATTCGGATTAAATCTCATAGTAAATTTCTCATATATTCAACAATCCAATCCAAAAACCTGATTACAGGCAATTTACTCCGAGTGGTTTTGCTGCGCTTTTGAAGCCTCCTACTTTTAAGGGGGTGCAATATAAAAGGTGGCGCACAAGAGCAGTATATTGGTTTCAGATCATGTACTGCTATGACGTCACTAAGGGTAAGCCTGAGGGCGGTCTTAATCCTACACAGCAGGAAGCTTTTGAGAACATGGATACCCTCTTCAAAGCTGCCCCGCTGAGTGTTCTTGACGATTCCACTATGGATTCATATATGTCGTTTGACAGCGGCAAAGACATGTGGGCTGCGCTCGAGGCCATGTTTGGGGCGTCGGGCGCTGGCAAGGAGTTGTACGTCATGGAGCAATTCTGTGACTACAAGATGACTGATGAGTGCTCTGTTGTTTAGCAGACTCATGAGATACAGTCACTCTCTAAGGAAGTTGAGTACTTTAAGTGTGTGTTGCCGGACAAATTTTTTGCTGGGACCATCATTGCCAAGCTTCCACCTTCATGGAACGATTTTGCTACTTGTCTGAAAAACAAGAGACATGAGTTTTCCGTTTCGGATCTCATTAGCACTCTTGATTTTGAAGAGAAGGCAAGAGCAAAAGACACACGTGCTCGGGTCACTGAGGGAGCTTCTAGTGCCCACATGGTACACGAGAAGAACTTCCAGCCCAACCAGCCCCAAAACAACAAGAACAAATCTCAGGGGAAAGGCAAGTTTGATGCAAAGAACAAGCTGTCACATCCTACCAATTTCAAGAAGAATTCTTATAACAGGAAGGGATACAAACCTCAATTTTGGTAGCACCTCACAAAATTTATACGGCTGCATCTACCTGCTGTCAAATAACCTCATGGTGCTCTAGGTCTTCCTACATTCGTAACTAGGTACAATGACCACCGCCAGATGAAATAAGCTTATTCGTACGTTGACTTGCTGATTGCGGTGCGGAACGATCCTGTCATGTGTGGAGGAGCAAACAAGCAGTGTAGCCGAAGGTGGAAATAAACCAAGGACTTATGAAATTATATATAATCTTCCTCAGGCAGGTCAGTATCCCCTTCGTCCATATGATCGTGTTTTGTCATGCCGAGCTATTGATATGTGCTATTGTTTTGCAACACCGTTTTAAGTATAGCCATTGTTTTCCTATCTTTTCAGATTCAGGACAATGAAGATGATTTCAGGGGAACTACACAATATGGACTCATATTGAGTCATCTCTATTGCATCATGTGTTTGCTGCAAATGTGTCAGCATCAATTGCAAGATGAGGCAGCTAGCTAGCTGTGGAGTTGCCAACATGATCAAAGTGCTCGCAACATTGAGAAGAAACAAGCATGGCCAGGAAATTAATGCGTGCGCAGGGAGGCCCTTTGCTCAGCGAAGCATCGACCGATTTTCTTTATTTCCACACCTTCTCTCAGCTTTGTATTGGTTATAGTATGGTGAATCATTGAGATGCATAAACATGCTGAACTTCACAATCTAGTAAGTACTCCCTCTGTCCTAAAATATAAGAACGTTTTTAACACTAGCATAGTATCAGAAACGTTTATATTCTGGGACAGAGGGAGTATATTGTAGGCCTGTTATTTGACACCTCACATTGCCGCGCTATGCGACCAGTGTGAGTGACTGCATCCAGTATTGCACCCTCTAATTTGGTGGATGCCAAGTTGAAAAAGGTTACCGATGAGTAGCCATAAGATGGAGGAGTCTCTTTTTTTCTTCCGAATGGGCAATAAGCTGGAGAGTGTCTCGGGCTGCCTCTAGCACAAGGCCCTCCAGTACGAAACACGGGCATCCGGCTGGGCCGATACAAAAGCCTATCCATTTTAAAGCCCATTTATTTTTGTTTTTTGCGACGAGAAGCCCATATTTCTTGAAGAGGGGGCGACCCCAGAAAAACCCTCCTTCCTCCTCGCTTCCACTTATAATGCAGCTCGCTCTCCCGCTTCCGTCTCCCCCCAATTCCCCCCGCCCCATCTTCCTCACTCGTCCAGAAAACCCCTACTCACCTTCTTCCTCACTCGTACAGAAAACGCCTGCTCCTCTTCTTCCACTCCTACAGAAAACCCCAGCCCTCCTTCTTCCCCACTCGCACTGCCACTAGGCTCGTCTCTAGCTACTCTGCTCAAACCCGTGAGCTCAGAGCGACGCCCACAAGGAAAATGGAGTCGGCTGTCCCCAGCACCAAGAAGATGACGCTCTCGCCAACGACGATGCCGGTTGTAGATCTCGCACCCGGTAGCACGGGGAGAAGCGGCGAGCCCCCCCCCCCCACCCGGATATCAGGAACCGGTAGAATCTCCGGTGTACCGCATCAACAATCTCCCGAACGTCATCCTTGAGGAGATCATCTCGCTTCTCCCCACCAAGGATTGTTGCCGCACACAAGTCTTCTCAACTCGGTGGCGCCCTCTATGGCACACCGCGCCCCTCAATCTCGACTGTCGTCAGATATCTGTCCTTCCTGAATTTGATCTCCTCAGAGCCATCGTCTCCTCTCACCAGCAGGGCCCCGTTCAACGCCTCCGCATCCCGACACACTACCTGATGTCCATACCCAGCATGGTGGACGCTTGGCTGACATCCCCTGAATTTGGAAAACTCTAGCAGTTTGAGTTCTATCATTACCACGAAAGTTTCATACCACGAACACACCAAGAATTCATGCCCACACCACCATTGTCCATCTCGCGGTTTTTCTCCTCTCTCCACATCGCCACCTTTACCCGGTGCCATCTACTAGACGATCTGGTACAACTGCTTCGACTCCCACTGCTAAAAAAACTTTCGCTTGTGGTGGTTTATCTGTCGGAGGCCTCACTGCACAGCATCATCCACTCCAGTTGCCCTGCCCTGGAGTGCTTGCTGATTGTTTTGGGAATAGAAATCCCTATCAGTTATCTCCAAATAAAGTCGCCTCACCTTAAAAGCATTGAAATTTGTTTTGAAGGACAGCAGCTCATCATCGAAGATGCCCCTTCACTTCAAAGGTTGCTCCTTGATAATTGATATAAACCTTCGTAGATAACTGTCGTCTCTGTGCCCAAACTGGAGACCTTGGGTGTAATTTGTGATCCGTTTAATGATCACAAGAAGTTGGTGTTTGGCTCCTCACTTTTTCAGGTACCGTATATTATCATCTACACATTTGTAATCATAAGCTGCATTTTTTATTTGTGCGCATAAGTTTTATATCATCTTGGAGTACACTTTGGGTACTAATATTATGTCATATGCTCAATGAAGAGTTCGTCCATGGATAGCCTATCAATGTTGCTGGATTCTGTCAAGATCTTATATATTGGAATGTCTAGTTTTGATCTAAACATAATTATTGGCTTGCTGGGATGCTTTCGACCTCTCGAGAATTTATATATAGAGGTGATGATTTCATGCACATTGAAAGCCTGTATATATTGTACTAGAATTAACCGTTCAGTTGTCGCTCTTTCTACATATTGTTTTTTCAGACCTAAACTGTTTTCAATCTTCATGTCTACCTAGGTACTGCGACCACATGGAGAAAAACCTATAACCAATCGGTGGCGTAATAAGCACCAGGATTTTCTCAGTTCTCATGACATTCATTTGAGGACAATAACGATGGAAAGATATATATCCAACCAGATAAACAGAAGCTTTGTCACATTCTTCCTGTTGAATGCGATGTTACTATTGTCCATGAGGCTTAAGTTTTACAGCAAGAGATTTCTCACAGATGGACACATTGAACAGCAAAAAAAGAAGTTTCAGGTGGACAAATGGGCTTCTAAACGTGCTCGGCTTCTATTTACAACAAGTTGTAGTCATCCTGAAATATTTTTTTTGCACAGGATGTTGATTTTATGGATCAGATCGATCCATTTGTTTGTGACTGTGAAAAAGAGTGGTTGAGTTATATGTTACTGTCATGTTCAATCTAGATTTTGTCTAAAAATTGATGAACAATTAATCCTTGTGCTTTTTGTACCATTTGTAAGCTTGAGTTGCATGTTGTTGCTCTTGTATTCCCCTCCATCTGCCACTACACTGCCGCATCTTCCAGGTTGCTGTTCGTTCCCGTCCGAGGCCTCACCCCATCGAAATATGCAAAATTTCGTTGAATTTTTTAGCAGTGCCCAGAATATATGGTTTGTAATGCTAATAAAAAGAATATGGGCTTCAAATATTCTTAAGAATTAGCAAATAGGTTGTAAATTATTGAAAATAATGGCAAATGGGTTGTATGCTATTTTCCACAGATTTGAAGACTGACTTCTGGGCCTACTAGGTTGACGATGACGCTGTCATATCTTTTTTATGCGTACGCAAGGTTTTGTCAACTTAGTCAATACAGAGCAGTGACTGTTGCATGTCCATCCAACAGCCGTTGTGCTTCTTCAATCTCTGATAGTCCTGCTCCAGTCGCCCAAACCAGCGCCAGCGGGACTGCCTGCTCCCTTCTCCCGTGGCTGGTTGTGCTGCCGCCAGGCCATCCCTCTACCAACCCGCACATCCTGCTATTTTCCGGTGACGTCAGCCTCACCCCGCAGCCGACCAGTCGGTGCTCCTACTCCCCTCAGTGCGGGCATCCGCTGCGGTGGCTTCGTCGGCTCCGGGTCGTTCTGTTCCTGGGCCTCGCCTTCGTCCACCGCGTTTGTGCTCTCGACGCGGCAAGGTCAACATGATCAACATACAACAACCATCGGAAGAGGCTGATAGTAGGGGCCCACACAAGAAATGCCTCCTTATCACACACAAAATAATGATTCATCCACCTGACAGCTGGGACCCACTGGAAGGGCCTCTGTATTTTGCGAAAAAATGTTCCCCCGCTGTCAGCTCGGACCCACCAGCTATATCTTCGCACGCAAGGAAGTGCTTCCTTATTACGCATAAAAAAATGAATACTCCCCCTACTAGCTGGGACCCACCATATGAGAGGCTGACTTGTGGGCCTACTAAGTTGATGTGGATGGAAGGCTTTGTCAACATAGTCAATATGAACGATTCTAGCTGCAGTGACTGTACGATGTTCATCCAACAGCCGTAGTGCTTCTTCAACCTCTGGTCTTCTTGCTCCAGCTGCCCAAAGCAACGCCGGTCGTGCCGCCTGCTCCTGCCTCCCGTGGCCGGTTGTGCTGCGGTAAAGGCCTCACCGCTCCTTACTACTCCCACCGCTGGTCAGGCCATCCCTCTACTCACCCACACCCCCTGTTATTCTGCGGCGACTGCAGCCTCACACCGTAGCCGAACCAGTGAACCCTCGTACTCCTCTCCGCATGGGCATCCACTATCGTGTCTTCCCCGGCTCCGCGTCGGCCCCTTCCTAGGCCTCGTCGTCGTCCACTGCCTTGGTGCTCTCGGTGCGGCATGGTCAATGTGGTCAACGAACGACTTCCATCAGAAGAGTACTGTACATGGAGAGGCTGATAGCTGGGTCCATTGCCGTGCCTCCTTATTACGCGGAAAATAAAGATTCCTCCACCTGATAGCAGGGACCCACCGGACGGGCCACTGTATTTTGTGAAAAAAAATGTTTCCCCTGACTGCTGGGACCCACCAGGTACATCATTGCATGCAAGGAAGTGCATCCATATTAAGGACAAAAAAATGATTCGCTCCCTAACTGCTAGGACCCACCAGCTACATCTTCGCACGCAAGGAAGTGCCTGACAGTCGGGACCCACCTGGTCGAAGCGTACGTAGCGTTGTCATTCTGGTCGCGAACGTGTACGTACATATGATCGGTCTGTCTGCAGGCTGCATCGATGAATCGTGGGCGTGCAAAGAAAGGCACGTGTCGTAGTAGAGGCACGCATGTAGCATGTACACGTGCGTACAGCCAGGGTGCAAGAAAGTAAATACAGCCACCTACGTATATACGGGCGGGGTCTCAAATTCCTACTCGCGCATACGTACAGCCAGGGCTCGTGTACATGGCTGGGTCGGAACAGAGAAACTGCGTCGTCGTCGTGTTCATGGGGAGGCAACGGAATGCATCGTATTCATCGGGAGGCAATGTAATACGCGGAGTTCATCGGGAGCCAACCGGCTAGGACCGAACAACTGATTGAAATGAGGCCTGGCGTACCGCAGAACGGAGGAAACGGCCATGTGTTCGACCGGCCACAGTCGAAATGGGATCCTGTTCATCAGGAGGGGTCTGGCGTACCGCAAAACGGAGGAAACCGACTTCTCTTGGACCTCCTACGGCCGAAACGGGGTCGGGAGGGGTGTGGCGTACTGCAAAACGGAGGAAACGGACTTGTGTTGGAACGCTACGGTCGAAACGGGGGTCCTGTTCATCGGGAGGGGTGTGATGTACCACAAAATGGGACTCCACAGGATACTGTTCATCTCCACCGTCGACCTCCTCCAGCCTCCACGGGCTACTGTTCATCCACCATTGATCTCCTCCAGCCTCCACCTGTGACTGTTCATCCACGGGCTCCTGTTCATCCAGCCTCCACCGCTCCTCCACCGGCTACTATTCAACCAGCCCTCTCCACGGGGTCCTGTTCAACCACCCCTCCACGGGATACTGTTTATCCAGCCCTCCACCGGCTACTGTTCAACCAGCCCTCTACGGGGTCCTGTTCATCCAGCCTTCCACACACGGGGTCCTGTTCATCCAGCCCTCCACACACGGGATCCTGTTCATTCAACGGCAACGGCCTCTACTACCACGGGGTCCTGTTCATCCCCCCCTCACTAGGAACTGTTCATCCCCCCCCCCCCCCAACAACGCTCACTGTTCATTAAGAGCCAGCAGGTTCGATCGGCTTCAGTTAGCAGCAGTAGTGAAGGAATCGCTCGATCGGGTTCAGTTAATAGCCATCGATCGATCGCCCGGGTTCAGTAACGTGTAGCCTGCAGTGCAATCGCTCAGGTTCAGTTAGAGCCCAACGCCTCGCTCGGGTTCAATTAGAGCGCAACGCCTCGCACACATGCGCGTACGTACGAGAGAAACACGCATCGCTCGGCCCCCGACCACCCACCGTAACCGGGGAACTCCCTGATATTTTCCTCGCCCTCGCTTCTACCACAGTTTTTTCCGTCATGGATGGCCCAAAGAATGTCATGCAGCTGCGTCTCCGGCCCGCTCAGGACGAAAAGCCCATTTTCTGTCATGATTTTTTTCATAGAATTAGGAGCCCACCACATCTTTTATGATACCGGGTTTTGTCACAATTATCATCATAGAAGTGACATAAGCATGACAGAAAAAAAATCGTTCGGTCCAAAATGTCATGGCTGTGTCTTTTTTTGTAGTGACGCAAATGAGCTGTGGAGACATTTCTAACTCTTTTGAATTGTTTGTTTTCCATAGTAGTTTTAATTTGTGTTTTGAAATATTGTCTTTTTTGTTTTCATATTTTTTGATTTGTGATATTTCATCTTTTACCGAGTTTTTGTATTCTAGACCCCCCCCCCTCAAGTTAGCTTTAGCTTTCACTTTTCATTTTCTATACGGACCAAATGGCAAGGTTGTCATGTCGTGCATTAATCATGGGCACACGATCGTCCAGATTGCTTTGATCGAGGTACAAATTTCCCCAAAGACTATATCATATGGATAAGATTATTTTTATAAAATAAATGAATTTATATTAATATTTTGATTATTGGACCACCCTGGCCCATTGGACAGGCTACTCCACTGGCTAAAAAACTAAAATACTTGGCAACAAAAGTTAAAGGTAATTTTGAAATTTTTTGAAACTAAATACCATATATATGAGGAAGGATGAAAATGTATCACTCTGAATACGATGTGTATATAGTACTCCCTCCGTTTCTAAATATTTGTCTTTTTAGGATTTCAAATGGACTACCACATACGGATGTATATAGACATATTTTAGAGTGTAAATTCACTCATATTGCTCCGTATGTAGTCACTTGTTGAAAAATCTTTAGAAAGACAAATATTTAGAAACGGAGGGAGTACAACATAGGAGCAAACCTTTCGTGATGTCTCAGCAAAAGGAAAATAAATAAGTACCGCTTGGTCTTTTGAAGTTTAATCCACGACAATCAATGGCGGAGACAGGGGGACCAGCAGGGGCAGCCCCCCCCCCCCCCCCCCGTCACTGATTTAAGCCTAGCACTA
This sequence comes from Triticum urartu, assembly GCF_003073215.2. Classification (NCBI taxonomy): domain Eukaryota; kingdom Viridiplantae; phylum Streptophyta; class Magnoliopsida; order Poales; family Poaceae; genus Triticum; species Triticum urartu. Next base: position 410,013,213 of record NC_053027.1, on the reverse strand, counting down.
ATGTGAACAATGATTTTTTTTTACTGCTAAAATGATATATATTGATGGAATGGCCCTCCCCAACAAGACTTAAGAACACTCGGCCTTCCTCATCCCATTTTTCTGGCTCCGCCACTGACAACAATGATAAAAATCAGACATAAGATTTTTAACCATGACAAATTTGATGCATTGATGACAAATTATGTTGTTGGGAGCATGTCCACTTCCTTCAATAAACATGGCAAATCCTTGCCATGCTTAGGTTTTTGCCAAGAATTGTCATGTCTACTGAAAGAATTTATCATGTTTGCAACAACATAATTTGGCATAAAAATATCATATTCACCATGGTTAAAAATCTGACCATAGATTTGAATGAAAATCCTTAACCTGTTGGGAGACGCGCGTGGACCCCACGGTATAGCCGCCACGAAATGCATGATTGCTCGTGGGAGCAAAGCATAACGGAATATCGGATTGTACCGACGCTCATCATTAGGAGTACTACCATTATTATTATTAGTTTACAATGGCAATGTGACTTCTCAGGATGTACTTACGCCGGTGCACATATTTTCTTCTGACGAGGAGTAGAGCAGTTCGTTTCACTGCTTGAATACAACACACAGGCATTAGGAAACGATGGGACCTTTGTAAATTATGTGGCTGGTACAAACGACTTCAGAAGAATGGCATTCTTGACCAATGGAGCAACAGGTTCCTTAACAACGTTAATTCTAAGAGGGTGCTTAGATCCAAGGGACTATTTTTAGTCTGACTAAAAATAGTCTCTTTTAGAGGCTAAAGTTCCAAGCACCTCTGACTAAAGAGAAGCTAGGACTAGTCTTGAGGCTAAAAATTTTTAGCCATAGGAAACCTACTAAAATATGTATTAGCCCTCTCTCTCATCATTTAATGCATCTCCTTTAACACATGCGAGTTCTGCATTGGAGGGTTTGGAGGATAATAAATACTCAATAATTTGATTTTAGTCTCTTTAGTATTTGGATCCAAGCATGGATGAGGCTAACAAGTTTTAATCCCACTACTTTTAGTCATGGGACTAAAACGTATCCAAGCACCCTTTAAGCTTCCAGCCTGCCTGGTCAGTACTTAAATGCTGGTTTGGTAGTGGACTTCTGCGACCCACCAATACTAAACAGAACATGTGTTTCAGAAAAAGAGAAAAGTCAGTGGCACTGTCAGACAGAAAACTTTTGGAGGTTGTTGGGATTATCATTCATGCATGCCTATTTATTTTATTTTTCTCAAGGGAGAGGGACAAAAGACACCTCATGGTATTAAGTGCGAAAAAAAGCCATGAAATCATAGCATATCTTATCTGCGCAAATATACAAGTCTGCCACCGGCCGCGCAGGCATATAGAATCTGGTTGGGAATAAATCTCACGAACTCATGCAGTAGTCTTTCTTCTTCGTCTATGTCGTCAAGTGAAGATGCAAGGGTTCGCGCGATTCATTTGGTTCTTTTTCTGAATTGAAGTCTTCTCGCACAAGGTCTAGCGACCGCAACGGCAATCTGAAACTGACTCGCGAACTCCTTTTTATGTAATGACCAGTGAGATTAGGCACGGTTTGACAAAAAGAAACAAGTGAGATTACATCTGTGTTGCATGCATCATGCGTTGGCAACGAACTACTGGCGCAATGACGTTGACGCGCGGTGGAGTGTCAGCCTCAGCTTACGTGGTATAACAACGCCAAGCGTTATACATGATGACCAGAGCCACAGTCGTATTGCCAGTCTCTTGGAAAACGTACGCTGCTAACACAGATATTCTGAAATACTCGATCGATAATCTGACACCAACGTAATCATTCAGAATTTGGTTTGTCGGTCCACTTAGCATCTACTCCCTCCGTTCTATAAAGTTGAGTTATCTACTTTGAAACAGAGGGAGTATGTTCGACGCTAATACATGAAGTGATTTTTTTGCTGTTTGGACGGACCTCTTAAATTATTCTCTTTAGTTTTGTGTGTGTGTGCGCGCGCGATTCGCTGGGCATATAGGAAAGCAGCACTTACGTCGCATGATATAAAGAAAAGTTCCACCTTATTGGCCGCAGAGAATAACATATCCATGACCACGACATTAAAGTCTTGAACATTAGCGCACCTTCCCTCCCCTCTCCTCTCGCGACCGCGTCGCCCCCGTGTGCGACCGGCCACGCCTCCGGCCCCTTCTCCACAAGCCCTTCCCCACCCCTTTCCCTCCACCGTCACCGGTGTCTGTCGTCGGGTAAGGCCCGGGTGGCGCCGGCGCCGCCGGCCCCCAGCTTTTCCCCTCTCGGAGACTTTCCAGTGCGGGGCGGTGCAACTCTGGGGGGTGTTCCCAGGCGGCGGCGGTCCGGCGCGATGGCGGGGCCACTTGCCGCGGGTGTGGGGGATCTGCAACGCTGGCGTTGGCAGCGGGGATGCGCGGTGGAACTGGCTGGCGGCGCTCACTCGGCCCAAATCTAGGCCCCTTTGGGCTCCATCTGGGCCTGGGCGAGCCCACGGCTTCTCTGTCGGCAATGTTGCTCCCTAGAGGTGGAGGTGATGCGTCGGGATGCCGGGTGGTGGCGACGCTGTCGCCGGTTTGCTGCAGCATGGCGGCAGAGGCTCTGCGGGGCCGATCTGGGCCCGGCAGGGCCCGGAGGCCTGGTGTGCCCTGCTGCCGCGTCCGGCCGGCTACCGCGACGGAACTGGAGGTAGTGGCCTCCCGTGCGACGGGGGTGCAGGTGGTTCCCTCTCGCGTGGCTTTGGTGGTGCCGCCTCGCTTCCTTGCGCTCCCTCTCTCCATCCTCTAGGCCTCGCGATGGTGATCTCAGTGAGATGACGAGGGTGGCGTCAAGACCATGATGGCGCATGCTGGTGGGTGGCAAGCTGATTGGAAGGCTTCGGAACAGCCGGGTAGTGGTGTTTTGGGTTTGGGAGTAATCCCTGCAGGCTCATCTAGCACCGACGCAGTGACACCTACGGGTGGCCATTCCTTCCTCAAAGGTGTCGGATGTACCCATTCCCCACTCCCCTCCAAGTGTCGAAGGAAACCCTAGGACATGTCCGGGTAGCGGCGTCGTTATTGTCGCATTCTTTTTTGAAGGTGTTGCTTGGTACGTGGCGGTTCAGAGTCTAGTAATGTGGTGGGACTCCGAAGGGCGCAGCAGTGGCGAGTAATCCGCGTTTAGTCGAGTTGCCGTTGTTGGCATTAGTTTCTCTTTTCTTTTGAGCTTGACGTGCTATTCGGCTCAGCAAATGTTCTGTGATCAATGATGGTTGCTTTATAATATAAAATGAAGAAAACCCCTTTTTAAATAACATATCCATTGCTCACTAAGCGCATGAGTTATCAGCATTATACCGTGAAACGTCTGTTTCCACTGAGCAGAAGTGCATTTCCTCATAGTTTCACATGCAATAAATATATATACTCTCTCCGTTTCTAAATATAAGTCGTTTTAGAAATTTTAATATGGACTACATACGAAAGTATAACATATTTTAGAGTGTAGATTTACTCATTTTGCTCCCTTATTAAAATCTCTAAAAAGACTTATATTTAGAAACAAAGGAAGTACTTGATTTATCACATATTAATGTATATCAAGTAATCGAGATCAAAATGATTAATTTATATATAGTGTTTCATATTGTCAAACCCCATCACAAGTCATTAACGAGTAATTTTACTTCCATGTCATTAAAATTGGTGTACTAGCTTGTTCTAATAATTTGTGTCTGAGAGACTCTCAACCAAGTAACATGCATCAAAATGTATTTTAACTGAGTATTAAATCCCGTCGCATTTAATTGTGACATATTCAACTTTTTATTGTATTTTTTGATTTTTATTTCTGTAGAAATTTTCTCACATAGTTTAAACCAAAATGAACAAATTTAAATTTTACACAATATTTAGAAATCAAATACCTAGTTCTGCAGCAACGTGTGGGGTATCGGCTAGTATTTTCATACACCTTAAACCATAAAAATTAGACGTAATTACATTTTTATCCTTTTAAAATATTCACATTCCATACACTTGCTATACACTCTAAACCATAAGTATAGTTTTTGCAAAAATATGACAATAATATTTTCAGACACTTTGAACCATAAATTTATGGTTTTCATTATTTAAGTTGATTCATTTTGATTTTTTTGGAAATAAAAATGAATCTGGAATTGGAAAATGAATATTTTTTTTGAACCTATCTCGAGATTAAATTTCATAAAAAATCTAATTATGGCCTATATTAGAGGTCCCTTTTTCGTCCTTTGACCCCACACACACACACACACACACACACACACACACACACGGGGCAAAAGAACAAAATAGAAAATGTTAGAGAAATCGAGGAAAAAATGAAAAGAAGCGGCAACTTTGTAGAAAGAAAAAGTCTCAAAAAAATAGAGGATTATTGAAATCAGTAGAGACTAACTTTTTTACTGACAAAAGTAGAAAATATGAGGATTTGAGTACAAATATTTTATAAATATGCATGAAAAGAATCAATATTTTATGATTTTAATCAGTATTCCTAAGTTTTATCAAATTCGATGGTTTCACTCATATTAATGATAGTTCCGTTGTCGCAAAATTATAAGGGATTTCGATTAAATTCATGAAATATTTAAGTTTCTTGACATTTTTAAGAGATGTGATGTTATTTCTTTTCTCTATTTTTTCAAATGCACCTTCATGTCGCCCGTTATAGCGGTCTGGCTGCTCTCAGTGACCAAATATTTTTGGCACTTCAATTTAAGGGTCAAGTAGTGTTAGTTTCGGGTTTAGGATCCAAATTCAGCTCATCCAATAGTTGATGGGCAAAAGAAATGTCGGGTATGATCATGTTTAAATATATTTTTGGAAAATGGTTTTAGTTACTGAATTATAAGAATAGTTTGAATGACTATATACAATCCATAAATTGCTCAAAAATGAATACTACAGTTTGGAAAACATTTTTTGTGGTATTGGATTGTTTGTATTCACACAGAAAAAACATTGTTGAGATCTAAAATATATGACAGGGGGTAGAGATGGTGTTGTGGGCCTTTTGCTTGGCTGATGGTATTTTGAGCAGTTTTGTGCCAAAAGAGATGAATACACAATTAGCGGTTGTTTGTAGATCACAGATTTCACGGCGATGGCGTATATTGATATATGCATAGTATGCAGGGACATGAAAATAAACAAGTCGTCTTTTAGTTGCAAATGAGGGATCAGAGTGTTATTCAGTGGTGTTGAAGGGATTTGTTCGCTCCTGCTACGTATATAAATCCCAGCATGTGCACTAGATTAGTATCACAATATAAATGATACTCGTCTAATTTCTACTGACCAGAAATGTCATGACAATAGTCATAAGGAACACCTTTTCTGCCGGCTATTGTGGGCTAAATAAATCAGGTAGGACTTTCGTTTATCGACGCATGCAGACAGCATGACAAGTTCATAACTAGTTAGTTCCATTAAGAGACCATGACTATGTCAAGAAATCAAGAAAAACTACTTGCAAAATGCAGCATCAATAACACATCGGAATACCATCGTCGGCCGAGACCGATATGGTATACGCATTTCTTTCTGTTTCTGGAAGGAAGCTGCCGGCGGAAACGACGAATTGCCAAGCCACTGGATTTGATGACTCCTGCTTAAACTTGTCGCCTCGTGGAGCAGGTGCGTACGTTGAGTCAGAAACATTTATCCGGGAATTTAGTATTGCACGAGGCAGATGCAGCCCCCTCATGAGTGAGATCAAAGTGCTTTATTACGTGCAACTTACAAGTTCATCATTAATTTAGTACTCCTTCCGTTCTAAAGTAAGTGTCTCAACTTTCTACAGTACAAAGTTGAGACTTATTTTAGGGTGTGGACCATTAGTCTCGATCTACAGAAAAATTCGTCATTGCTTCAGTTCACTTTGCATGTTTTTTTTGTGTGTGTGTGTGTCTCCTTCTCGGTTGCATTCTTACTATTTGTGTATGCGACATATTTATTTCACATCTCATGATGTTGGCCCACGACAAAATGATCAGTATGAATAGAACCAGTGTTTCTCTATGACGAAAATCTATTTGTTTGACTAGTTCACACTTCTGCCAAAGTGCTATGTCTTGTTGCAGGGACTTGTGATTAAACACAATAGCAAAACTCTATCCGTCCTATTCTCCTTGACTGCAAGTTCCTCGAACTCCAGTCAATTTACTCCGGGTTGATTCTTCAAGCAACTCAGTAAAAAAGTCGTCTTTCCGAGATGAGGCGGTGGTGATCTTGAAGCTAAGCACCATGGCCAAGAGGCCCAATTTGGAGGCCAAGATGTTTGACATTTGAATCACATTGTTGTTCCAAAGCATTAGTACCGCCAAGAGTGGCAAGAGCTAGGCTTTGAGCAAAATTCCGTGATATGTGGCCTCTGAGGAAGACAACTATGAAATGGTCGAAGTCATCAAGCTTCGCTCCTAGAGGCACATAATGCGACAAGAGAATGTTGCCATAGTTTCATGCACAGTTGTGCACCGGTCTGGTCAGTTCAGGCCACTCACATTCCATCACAATTGGTTAATAGTTTGTTCAATCATATGCCTAGAGAATATCACATGTAAAATATATAACGTGTAGCAAACCAAGCCCGACGAAATGCACAGCCGCATTGCAAGCTGAAGAAAGTGTAGATCGACCACTTCTTTGTGATTCAAAGTACAATTTTGTTTAAATGAAACATGCACGAGTTACTACAGACTCATCTACAGTTGCTTCATTGAAATCCACTAGTAAACTTTAGTAGCCAACACATTGTAATGATCTATTGCAAACTTCCAGATTTGTACGATCAGAAATTGACTGGAGGGGGCCGGGCAAATAGGAGATTTAATTTTTTCTTCAAAAATAGTAAGTCTCTTAACACAGCACGACGGAATAAAATGACTAAGGGAATTCTAAGCAGAGGAAAAACTAATGAAGGGATTGACTTAGATGAAAAACTAAACGACACTCTTGCAAGATATCTATCAGAACTGAAGCTACAAAACTAGATAGCAGGAGATGTAAAGCATGTGAACATAGAGGCATATCACATTAAGTACAACAAGATGGAAAAAACACACACACATGGCTGCGGTATAGAAGGTGTTAGGGCATTATTCTCCCTTAGTGGTTTTGGTGATTGATGGCAATACTTTTTCGAACTAATCGTGTGCATTGAGCATTTCAGATAAACAATCATTTGGCACAAGACGATTCGATCCCCTCAGAGCTATTGTGGAGACAGTGTTTTTCTTGCGTTTCATTTTCGGTGGGCTTGAGTCGTAGGAACACCGTACTATTAAGAGGGGGTCCGCTTCAGAAAGGTTCGGGTGGAATCAACACATACACGGCCACTTTGCACCGTCGTTCTTTCCCGGCAACTAAGCTTGTCCTCCCCTATTGCTTGGGCTTTTTAGAACTGCATAAGCGGTAGTACCACTCTGCTCAGCGGTAGTACCGCTCTAGAGGTACTGCCACACTTCAGTGCGGTCCCAACTTCCGCTTGTTTTTTTGTGTTCTATAAATGGGCGGTAGTAGAGTGACAGTTCAGCGCGGTAGTACCACTCCTGCAGTACTACGGCCCAAACTACCACCCCACTACTGCGGGTTTACTGGACATACTAAAACTAAGCGAAAGTACCGCTCCGACGGAACTATCGATGTCCTCTACCGCATGGAGTACCGCTTATTTTTTTCGTTCTGGAATGCCCAGTCTGTCGGGGGAAGTAGAGCGGCAGTGATTTGCAGTAGTACCGCCCTGCCCTCATCTACTTCCGTTGGTTCCAGCTGCTGTTGAAAACCAAGCGGAAGTACCGCTTACTTGATCTGCTCATTTGTATGCATCGGTTGAAACTACCGTGCCAGCGGAAGTACCGCTCACCCGAGCAGCACTACCGCTTATGCACGGGCTGTGAGTGCATAATGGTTGGATTCCATCCCCCACTATATAAGGGAGCCATCTTCCCCAAGTTGACTCACCTCTTCCTACCCAAGCTCCATTGTGGCTCACAAGCTCATTTCCAGCCGAACTCTCCCTAGCCAATAAAACTTGTTGATTCTTTGGGGATTGGTTGAGAAGGCCTAGATCTACACTTCCACCAAGAGAAATTTGATTCCCCCACTAGTCCCTTGCGGATCTTGTTACTCTTGGGTGGTTGAGAACCCTAGATAGTTGAGGTCACCTTGGAGCTACATTCCATTGTGGTGAAGCTTCGTGGTGTTGTTGGGAGCCTCCAATTCGGTTGTGGAGAGAGCCCCAACCTTGTTTTTAAAGGTCTGGTTACCACCTTCAAGGGAACCACTAGTGCAATCACGACATCTCGCATTGTGTGAGGGCGCGAGGAGAATACGGTGGCCCTAGTGGCTTCTTGGGGGGCATTGTACCTCCACACCGCTCCAACAAAGACGTACTTTCTCTCAAAGGGAACGAACTTCGGTAACACATCCTCGTCTCCACCGGCTCCACTTGTGCTTATCTCTTACCTTTACTTTGTGCAAATTACTTGTGTTGTTTCCCTTGCTTGATTGTGTTGTTGTTGTTGTTGCTAGCATCTATAGGTTTCTCACCTAGTTGCATATCTAGACAACCTATTTGTGGCTAACCCTAATTTGTTAAGAATAGATAAAAATTGGTAGGTGCCTATTCCCCACCCCCTCCAGTCAACCATATTGATACTTTCAGAAGGAAATGCTCTTCCATCTCGAAGGACTGAACATAGATGAACAACACAACGAGGGATAACTCAACATAATGTAAGTACCAAAAGTAATGCAGAAAGATAAAGAACCAGTGTTGCTCGATGGCGAAAAGCTATTTGTTTGACTAGTTTGCACTTTGGCCAAAGTGCTACATCTTGTTAGAGGGACTTGTCATAGAAAACATGAGCAAAACTCCCTCTGTCCTATTCTCCTTGACTGCAAGTTCCTCGAACTCCAACCAATTTACTCAGGGTAGATTCTTCACGACAATCTCTAAACGTTCACAGACAAAATCATTGGCACACTATAATGACTCTTGGTCACTCGGGCAGACACCTAACCATCTAGTGAGTGTGCAGCTCGAGTAATAGGCGAGAGATAGATATCAACTTAGTTCTCTGCAATTGCTCAATCACTTCACTAAGTTTTTGGCATTGGGTTTTCTCTTCTTGAAATCCCTCAATTCTCTCTTCTTAAGCCTTCATCTCACTTTCCTTCTCAGTTTGCTTTTCACTCTCCACATCAACATGCAAAGAGCAGGTTTCTTTTTCGATTTCCATCTAAGCTTGCTGTTTAGATGAGTTTGTCATCCTGATATCATCATTTTTCTCAGAAGCACTTGGCATCGGTGAAGTAATTTCTCCCTCCCGTGGGTTTGATGCAGAGGGAATTTCATCAACTTTTTCTTTTATGCGGGGTGGGGCAGCATTTTGTTCGGGAGCACATCGCTATAGTGAAATGACTTCATCTTCCATATTTATTGAGCCCTCATCTCACGAAGAACATCCTCATGATACGTCCATTTTGCATCATGCTTTTATATCAATATTTATTGCATTATGGGTTGTTATTACACATTATGTCACAATACTTATGCCTATTCTCTCTTATTTTACAAGGTTTACATAAAGAGGGAGAATGCCGGCAGCTGGGATTCTGGCTGGAAAAGGAGCAAATATTAGAGACCTATTATGCACAGCTCCAAAAGTCCTGAAACTTCACGGATGATGTTTTCCAAATATATAAAAAACATTGAGCGCAAGAACTTCACTAGGGGGCCACACCATGCCCACAAGGGTGGGGGCACGCCCTACCCCCCTGGGCGCGCCCCTACCTCGTGGGCCCCCTGGTGGCCCTCCGGTGACCATCTTCTGCTATATGGACTCTTTCGATGGAAAAAAATCATAAGCCATCTTCTCGGACGAAACTCCGCCGCCACGAGGCAGAGCCAATCTAGGGTTCTGGCGGGGCTGTTCTGCTGGGGAAACTTCCCTCCTGGAGGGGGAAATCATCGCCATCGTCATCACCAACGCTCCTCTCATCGGGAGAGGGCAATCTCCATCAACATCTTCATCGGCACCATCTCATCTCAAAACCCTAGTTCATCTCTTGTATCCAATTCTTGTCTCCAAGTCCGGGATTGGTGCTAGTAGGTTGCTAGTAGTGTTAAGTACTCCTTGTAGTTGATGCTAGTTGGTTTAATTGGTGGAAGATCATATGTTCAGATCCTATATTCATATTAATACCCCTCTGATTATGAATATGTTTATGCTTTGTGAGTAGTTACTTTTGTTCCTGAGGACATGGGAGAAGTCTTGCTATTAGTAGTCATGTGAATTTGGTATTCGTTCGATATTTTGATGAGATGTATGTTGTCTCTCCTCTAGTGGTGTTATGTGAACGTCGACTACATGACACTTCACCATTGTTTGGGCCTAGAGGAAGGCATTGGGAAGTCATAAGTAGATGATGGGTTGCTAGAGTGACAGAAGTTTAAACCCTAGTTTATGTGTTGCTTCGTAAGGGGATGATTTGGATCCATATGTTTCATGCTATGGTTAGGTTTACCTTAATACTTTTGTTGTATTTGCGGATGCTTGCAATAGAGGTTAATCATAAGTGGGATGTTTGTCCAAGTAAGGGTAGCACCCAAGCATCAGTCCACCCACATACCAAATTATCAAAGTATCGAACGTGAATCATATGAGCGTGATGAAAACTAGCTTGACGATATTCCCATGTGTCCTCGGGAGCGCTTTACATCATATAAGAGTTTGTCCAGGCTTGTCCTTTGCTACAAAAAGGATTGGGCCACCTTGCTGCACCTTATTTACTTTTGTTACTTGTTGCTCGTAACAATTATCTTATCCCAAAACTATCTGTTACCACTTATTTAAGTACTTGCAGAGAATACCTTGCTGGAAATCGCTTATCATTTCCTTCTGCTCCTCGTTGGGTTCGACACTCTTACTTATCGAAAGGATTACGATAGATCCCCTATACTTGTGGGTCATCAAGACTCTTTTCTGGCATCATTGCCGGGGAATGAAGCGCCTTTGGTAGGTGGAATTTGGTAAGGAAAAATTTATATAGTGTGCTGAAATTTACTGTCACTTGTTACTATGGAAAGTAATCCTCTGAGGGGCTTGTTCGGGGTATCTTCACCCCAAATAGTAGAGCAAAGAGTTGCTCCTCAACCTACTGAACCTACTGAAAATGAAAATGCTTGCTTTGAAATTCCTTTGGGTATGGTAGAAAAACTGCTAGCTAATCCTTTTTTGGCAGATGGAACAAAACATCCTGATGAGCATCTAATATATGTGGATGAAGTTTGTGGATTATTTAAGCTTGCATGTGTACCCGGAGATGTTGTTAAGAAGAAGGTCTTCCCTTTATCTTTGAGGGGAGATGCATAGACATGGTACAGGCTATTGTGATGATATGGAGTCTTGGAATTACAAACGATTGAAATTGGAATTTCATCAAAAGTTTTATCCTATGCATCTTGTTCATCGTGATCGCAATTATATATATAATTTTTGGCCTCGCAAAGGAGAAAGCATCGCTCAAGCTTGGGGGAGGCTTAAATCAATGTTATATTCATGCCCCAATCATGAGCTCTCAAGAGAAATGATTATTCAAATTTTTTATGCTCGGCTTTCTAATAACAATCGCACCATGCTTGATACTTCTTGTGATGGCTCTTTTATGATGAAGACTATTGAATTCAAATGGGATTTATTGGAAAGGAATTAAACGCAACTCCGAAGATTGGGACCTCGACAATGGTAAGGAGTCAGGTATGACACCTAGTTTTGATTATGTTAAATCTTTTACGGATACCGATATTTTCCATAAATTTAGCACTAAATATGGACTTGACTCTGAGATAGTAGCTTCTTTCTGTGAATCATTTGCTGCTTATGTTGACCTCCCCAAGGAGAAGTGGTTTAAATATCATCCTCCCATAGAAGTAAAAGTAGCTACACCTATTAAAGTTGAAGAAAAGACTATCACTTATAACGATCCTATTGTTCCTACTTCTTATGCTGAGAAACCACCTTTCCCTGTTAGGATCAATGATCATGCTAAAGCTTCAACTATGGTTCGTAAAAGCAATATTAAAACATATACACCTCCTGAGCAAGTTAAAGTTGAACCTAATATTGCTATTGTTAAAGATCTCTTGTCTGATAATATAGATGGGCATGTTATTTATTTCTGTGATGAAACTGCTAGAATTTCTAGACCCCGTGATACAGATAAACCTAGACCTGTGGTAGGTATGCCTGTTATTTCTGTTAAAATAGGAGATCATTGTTATCATGGCTTATGTGATATGGGTGCTAGTGCTAGTGCAATACCTATTGACTTATACAAAGAAATTATGCATGACATTACACCTGTTGAGTTAGAAGATATTGATGTCACAATTAAACTTGCTAATAGAGATACTATTTCACCAATGGGAATTGTTAGAGATGTTGAAGTCTTGTGTGGGAAAACTAAATATCCTGCTGATTTTCTTGTTCTTGGTTCCCCACAAGATAGCTTCTGTCCCATTATATTTGGTGACCCTTCTTAAATACTGTTAATGCTACCATAGATTGCAAATGAGATGTTGTTACTGTCGGTTTAGATGATATGACTCATGAATTTAATTTTTCTAAATTTAGTAGACAACACCGTGAAGAAGAATTACCTAGTAAAGATGAAATTATTGGTCTTGCTTCTATTGTCATACCTCCTAGTGATCCTTTAGAACAATATTTGCTAGACCATGAAAATGATATGTTTATGAATGAAAGAAGGGAATTAGATGAAGTATTCTTTAAACAGGAACCTATTCTGAAACACAATTTACCTGTTGAAATCCTAGGAGATCCTCCTCCACCCAAGGGTGATCCCGTGTTTGAGCTTAAACCATTACCAGATACTCTTAAATATGCTTATCTTGATGAGAAAAAGATATATCCTGTTATTATTAGTGCTAACCTTTCAGAACATGAAGAAGAGAGATTATTGAAAACTCTGAAGAAGCACCGTGCTGCTATTGGGTATACTCTTGATGATCTTAAGGGCATTAGTCCCACTCTATGCCAACATAAAATTAATTTGGAGGAAGATGCCAAACCAGTTCGTGATCATCAACGCCGACTGAATCCTAAAATGAAAGAAGTGGCAAGAAAGGAGATACTAAAGCTCCTTGTGAAGGAAATATGCCCTAGAGGCAATAATAAAGTTATTATTTATTTCCTTATATCATGATAAATGTTTATTATTCATGCTAGAATTGTATTAACCGGAAACATAATACATGTGTGAATACATAGACAAACAGAGTGTCACTAGTATGCCTCTACTTGATTAGCTCGTTAATCAAAGATGGTTATGTTTCCTAAACATGAACAAAGAGTTGTTATTTGATTAACGAGGTCACATCATTAGATGAATGATCTGATTGACATGACCCATTCCATTAGCTTAGCACACGATCGTTTAGTATGTTGCTATTGCTTTCTTCATGACTTATACATGTTCCTATGACTATGAGATTATGCAACTCCCGTTTGCCGGAGGAACACTTTGGGTGCTACCAAATGTCACAACGTAAATGGGTGATTATAAAGGAGCATTACAGGTGTCTCCAAAGGTAGATGTTGGGTTGGCGTATTTCGAGATTAGGATTTGTCACTCCGATTGTCAGAGAGGTATCTCTGGGCCCTCTCGGTAATGCACATCACATAAGCCTTGCAAGCATTACAACTAATATGTTAGTTGTGAGATGATGTATTACGGAACGAGTAAAGAGACTTGCCGGTAACGAGATTCAACTAGGTATTTGGAATACCGACGATCGAATCTCGGGCAAGTAACATACCGATGACAAAGGGAACAACGTATGTTGTTATGCGGTCTGACCGATAAAGATCTTCGTAGAATATGTAGGAGCCAATATGGGCATCCAGGTCCCGCTATTGGTTATTGACCGAAGACGTGTCTCGGTCATGTCTACATTGTTCTCGAACCCGTAGGGTCTGCACGCTTAAGGTTACGATGACAGTTATATTATGAGTTTATGCATTTTGATGTACCGAAGGTTGTTCGGAGTCCCGGATATGATCACGGACATGACGAGGAGTCTCGAAATGGTCGAGACATAAATATTGATATATTGGAAGCCTATGTTTGGATATCGGAAGTGTTCCGGGTGAAATCGGGATTTTACCGGAGTACCGGGAAGGTTACCGGAACTCCCCGGGAGCTAAATGGGCCATGATGGGCCTTAGTGGAAAAGAGAAGAGGCAGCCCTACATGGGTTGCGCGCCTCCCCCTTCCCCTAGTCCTATTAGGACTAGGAGAGGTGGCCGGCCCCCTCCTTCTCTTTCCCCCCTCCGCGAATCCTATTCCAACTAGGATTGGGGGGGGGGGGAATCCTACTCCCAGAGGGAGTAGGACTCTCCTGGCGCACCCCTTGTGGCCGGCCAGCCTCCCCCCCTTTGGTCCTTTATATACTGAGGTAGAGGCACCCTAGAACACACAAGTTGATCCACGTGATCTATTCCTTAGCCGTGTGCGGTGCCCCCAGCCACCATATTCCTCGATAATACTGTAGCAGAGTTTAGGCGAAGCCCTGCTGCTGTAGTGCATAAAGATCGTCACCACGCCGTCGTGCTGACGGAACTCTTCCCTGACACTTTGCTGGATCAGAGTCCGGGGATCGTCATCGAGCTGAACGTGTGCTCGAACTCGGAGGTGCCGTAGTTTCGGTACTTGATCGGTTGGATCATGAAGACGTACGACTATTTCCTCTATGTTGCGTCAACGCTTCCGCAGTCGATCTGCGTGGGTACGTAGACAACACTCTCCCCTCTCGTTGCTATGCATCACATGATCTTGCGTGTGCGTAGGAATTTTTTTGAAATTACTACGAAACCCAACAGTGGCATCCGAGCCTAGGTTATTTATGTTGATGTTATATGCACGAGTAGAACACAAGTGAGTTGTGGGCGATATAAGTCATACTGCCTACCAGCATGTCATACTTTGGTTCGGCGGCATTGTTGGACGAGACAACCCGGACCAACATTACGCGTACGCTTACGCGAGACCGGTTTCCCCGACGTGCTTTGCACATAGGTGGCTTGCGGGCGACAGTCTCTCCAACTTTAGTTGAACCAAGTGTGGCTACGCCCAGTCCTTGCGAAGGTTAAAACGGAGTCTATTTGACAAACTATCGTTGTGGTTTTGATGCGTAGGTGAGATTGGTTCTTGCTTAAGCCCGTAGCAGCCACGTAAAACTTGCAACAACAAAGTAGAGGACGTCTAACTTGTTTTTGCACGGCATGTTGTGATGTGATATGGTCAAGGCATGATGCTGAATTTTATTGTATGAGATGATCATGTTTTGTAACCGAGTTATCGGCAATTGGCAGGAGCCTTATGGTTGTCGTTTTATTGTATGCAATGCAATCGCGATGTAATGCTTCACTTTATTACTAAACGGTAGTGATAGTCGTGGAAGCATAAGATTGGCGAGACGACAACGATGCTACGATGGAGATCAAGGTGTCGCGCTAGTGACGATGGTGATCACGACGATGCTTCGGAGATGGAGATCACAAGCACAAGATGATGATGGCCATATCATATCACTTATATTGATTGCATGTGATGTTTATCCTTTTATGCATCTTATCTTGCTTTGATTGACGGTAGCATTATAAGATGATCTCTCACTAAATTATCAAGAAGTGTTCTCCCTGAGTATGCACCATTGCGAAAGTTCTTCGTGCTGAGACACCACGTGATGATCGGGTGTGATAGGTTCTACGTTCAAATACAACGGGTGCAAAACAGTTGCACACGCGGAATACTCAGGTTATACTTGACGAGCCAAGCATATACAGATATGGCCTCGGAACACGGAGACCGAAAGGTCGAGCGTGAATCATATAGTAGATATGATCAACATAATGATGTTCACCAATGAAACTACTCCATCTCACGTGATGATCGGGCATGGTTTAGTTGATTTGGATCACGTGATCACTTAGAGGATTAGAGGGATGTCTATCTAAGTGGGAGTTCTTAAGTAATATGATTAATTGAACTTTAATTTATCATGAACTTAGTCCTGGTAGTATTAGCATATCTATGTTGTAGATCAATAGCTCGCGTTGTTGTTTTCATATGTTTATTTTGATATGTTCCTAGAGAAAAATTGTGTTGAAAGATGTTAGTAGCAATGATGCGGATTGGATCCGTGATCTGAGGTTTATCCTCATTGCTGCACAGAAGAATTATGTCCTTGATGCACCGCTAGGTGACAGACCTATTGCAGGAGCAGATGCAGACGTTATGAACGTTTGGCTAGCTCAATATGATGACTACTTGATAGTTTAGTGCACCATGCTTAACGGCTTAGAATCGGAACTTCAAAGACGTTTTGAACGTCATGGACCATATGAGATGATCCAGGAGTTGAAGTTAATATTTCAAGCAAATACCCGAGTTGAGAGATATGAAGTCTCCAACAAGTTCTATAGCTAAAAGATGGAGGAGAATCGCTCAACTAGTGAGAATGTGCTCAGATTGTCTGGGTACTACAATCGCTTGAATCAAGTGGGAGTTAATCTTCCAGATAAAATAGTGATTGACAGAATTCTCTAGTCACCATCACCAAGTTAGTAGAACTTCGTGGTGAACTATAATATGCAAGGGATAACGGAAACAACTCCCAAGCTCTTCGTGATGCTGAAATCAACGAAGGTAGAAATCAAGAAAAAACATCAAGTGTTGATGGTTGACAAGATCACTAGTTTCAAGAAAAGGGCAGAGGGAAGAAGGGGAACTTCAAGAAGAACAGCAAGCAAGTTGCTGCTCAAGTGAAGAAGCCCAAGTCTGGTCCTAAGCCTGAGACTAAGTGCTTCTACTGCAAAGGGACTGGTCACTGGAAGCAGAGCTACCCCAAGTGATTGGCGGAAAAGAAGGATGGCAAAGTGAACATAAGTATATTTGATATACATGTTATTGATGTGTACTTTACTAGTGTTTATAGCAAACCCTCGGTATTTGATACTAGTTCAGTTGCTAAGATTAGTAACTCGAAACAGGAGTTGCAGAATAAACAGTGACTAGTTAAGGGTGAAGTGACGATGTGTGTTGGAAGTGGTTCCAAGATTGATATGATCATCATCGCACAGTCCCTATAATTTCGGGATTAGTGTTGAACCTAAATAAGTGTTATTTGGTGTTTGCGTTGAGCATGAATATGATTTGATCATGTTTATTATGATACGGTTATCCATTTAAGTAAGAGAATAAATTGTTGTTCTGTTTACATGAATAAAACATTATATGGTTACACACCCAATGAAAATAGTTTGTTGGATCTCCATCGTAGTGATACACATAATCATAATATTGAAACCAAAAGATGCAAAGTTAATAATGATAGTGCAACTTATTTGTAGCACTGCTATTTAGGTCATATTGGTGTAAAGCGCATGAAGAAACTCCATACTGATGGGCTTTTGGAATCACTTGATTATGAATCAGTTGATGCTTGCGAACCATGCCTCATGGGCAAGATGACTAAGACTCTGTTCTTCGGAACAATGGAGCGAGCAACAGATTTGTTAGAAATCATACATACTGATGTATGTGGTCCGATGAATATTGAGGCTCGCGACAGGTATCATTATTTTCTGATCTTCACAGATGATTTGAGCAGATATGAGTATATCTACTTGATGAAACATAAGTCTGAAATATTTGAAAAGTTCAAAGAATTTCAGAGTGAAGTGAAAAATCATCGTAACAAGAAAATAAAGTTTCTACGATCTGATCGTAGAGAAGAGTATTTGAGTTACGAGTTTGGCCTTCAGTTAAAAACAATGTGAAATAGTTTCACTACTCATGCCACCTGGAACACCACAATGTAATGGTGTGTCCGAACATCATAACCGTACTTTATTAGATATGGTGCGATCTATGATGTCTCTTACCGATCTACCACTATCGTTTTGGGGTTATGCATTAGAGACAACTGCATTCACGTTAAATAGGGCACCATCTAAATCCGTTGAGACGACGCCGTATGAACTATGGTTTGGCAAGAAACCTAAGCTGTCGTTTCTTAAAGTTTGAGGTTGCAATACTTATGTGAAAAAGTTTCAACCTGATAAGCTCAAACCCAAATCGGAGAAGTGTGTCTTCATAGGATACCCAAAAGAAAATGTTGGGTACACCTTCTATCACAGATCCAAAGGCAAGACATTCGTTGCTGAGAATGGATCCTTTCCAGAGAAGGAGTTTCTCTCGAAAGAAGTGAGTGGGAGGAAAGTAGAAAACTTGATAAGGTAATTGTACCTTCTCCCTTATTGGAAAGTAGTTCATCTCAGAAATCTGTTCTTGTGACTACTACACCAATTAGTGAGGAAGCTAATGATGATGATCATGTAACTTCAGATCAAGTTACTACTGAATCTCGTAGGTAAACCAGAGTGAGATCCGCACCAGAGTGGTACGGTAATCCTGTTCTGGAAGTCATGTTACTAGACCATGACGAACTTGCGAACTATGAGGAAGCGATGATGAGCCCAGATTCCGCGAAATGGTTTGAGGCCATGAAATCTGAGATATGATCCATGTATGAGAACAAAGTTTGGACTTTGGTTGACTTGCCCGATGATCGGCAAGCAATAGAAAATAAATGGATCTTCAAGAGGAAGACGAACGCTGATAGTAGTGTTACTATCTACAAAGCTAGAATTGTCGCAAAAGGTTTTCGACAAGTTCAAGGTGTTGACTACGATGAGAGTTTCTCACTCGTATCTATGCTTGAGTCTGTCCGAATCATGTTAGTAATTGCCGCATTTTATGAAATCTGGCAAATGGATAAACAAAACTGCATTCCTTAATGGATTTATTAAAGAAGAGTTGTATATGATGCAACCAGAAGGTTTTGTCAATCCGAAAGGTGCTAACAAAATGTGCAAACTCCAGCGATCCATCTGTGGACTGGTGCAAGCATCTCGGAGTTGGAATATACGCTTTGATGAGTTGATCAAAGCATATAGTTTTATACAGACTTGCGGTGAAGCCTGTATTTACGAGAAAGTGAGTGGGAGCACTACAGCTTTTCTGATAAGTATATGTGAATGACATATTGTTGATCAGAAATAATGTAGAATTATTCTGTAAAGCATAAAGGAGTGTTTGAAAGGAGTTTTTCAAAGAAAGACTTCGGTGAAGCTGCTTACATATTGAGCTTCAAGATCTATAGAGATAGATCAAGACGCTTGATAAGTTTTTTCAATGAGTACATACCTTGACAAGATTTTGAAGTAGTTCAAAATGGAGCAGTCAAAGAAAGAGTTCTTGCCTGTATTACAAGGTGTGAAGTTGAGTAAGACTCAAAGCCTGACCACGGCAGAAGATAGAAAGAGAATAAAAGTCATTCCTTATGCCTCAGTCATAGGTTCTATAAAGTATGCCATGCTGTGTACCAGATCTATTGTATACCCTACACTGATTGACATGGGAGTACAATAGTGATCTAGGAGTAGATCACTGGACAGCGGTCAAAATTATCCTTAGTGGAATAAGGATATGTTTCTCGATTACGGAGGTGACAAAAAGGTTTGCCGTAAAGGGTTACGTCGATGCAAGTTTTGACACTGATCTGGATGACTCTAAGTCTCGATCTAGATACATATTGAAAGTGGGAGCAATTAGCTAGAGTAGCTCCGTGCAGAGCATTGTAGACATAGAAAATTGCAAAATACATAACGGATCTGAATGTGAAAGATCGTTGACTAAGATTCTCTCACAAGCAAAACATGATCACACCTTAGTACTCTTTGGGTGTTAATCACATAGCGATGTGAACTAGATTACCGAATCTAGTAAACCCTTTGGGTGTTGGTCACATGACGATGTGAACTATGGGTGTTAATCACATGATGATGTGAACTATCGATGTTAATCACATGGTGATGTGATCTAGATTACTGACTCTAGTGCAAGTGGGAGACTGAAGGAAATATGCCCTAGAGGCAATAATAAAGTTATTATTTATTTCCTTATATCATGATAAATGTTTATTATTCATGCTAGAATTGTATTAATCGGAAACATAATACATGTGTGAATACATAGACAAACAGAGTGTCACTAGTATGCCTCTACTTGACTAGCTCGTTAATCAAAGATGGTTATGTTTCCTAAACATTAACAAATAGTTTTTATTTGATTAACGAGGTCACATCATTAGATGAATGATCTGATTGACATGACCCATTCCATTAGCTTAGCACACGATCGTTTAGTATGTTGCTATTGCTTTCTTCATGACTTATACATGTTCCTATGACTATGAGATTATGCAACTCCCGTTTGTCGGAGGAACACTTTGGGTGCTACCAAACGTCACAACGTAAATGGGTGATTATAAAGGAGCATTACAGGTGTCTCCAAAGGTAGATGTTGGGTTGGCGTATTTCGAGATTAGGATTTGTCACTCCGATTGTCGGAGAGGTATCTCTGGGCCCTCTCGGTAATGCACATCACATAAGCCTTGCAAGCATTACAACTAATATGTTAGTTGTGAGATGATGTATTACGGAACGAGTAAAGAGACTTGCCAGTAACGAGATTGAACTAGGTATTTGGAATACCAACGATCGAATCTCGGCAAGTAACATACCGATGACAAAGGGAACAACGTATGTTGTTATGCGGTCTGACCGATAAAGATCTTCGTAGAATATGTAGGAGCCAATATGGGCATCCAGGTCCCGCTATTGGTTATTGACCGGAGACGTGTCTCGGTCATGTCTACATTGTTCTTGAACCCGTAGGGTCTGCACGCTTAAGGTTACGATGACAGTTATATTATGAGTTTATGCATTTTGATGTACCGAAGGTTGTTCGGAGTCCCGGATATGATCACGGACATGACGAGGAGTCTCGAAATGGTCGAGACATAAAGATTGATATATTGGAAGCCTATGTTTGGATATCGGAAGTGTTCCGGGTGAAATCGGGATTTTACCGGAGTACCGGGAAGGTTACCGGAACCCCCCGGGAGCTAAATGGGCCATGATGGGCCTTAGTGGAAAAGAGAAGAGGCAGCCCTACATGGGATGCGCGCCTCCCCCTTCCCCTAGTCCTATTAGGACTAGGAGAGGTGGCCGTCCCCCTCCTTCTCTTTTCCCCCTCCGCGAATCCTATTCCAACTAGGATTGGGGGGGGGGGGAATCCTACTCCCATAGGGAGTAGGACTCTCCTGGCGCACCCCTTGTGGCTGGCCAGCCTCCCCCTTTGGTCCTTTATATACTGAGGTAGAGGCACCCTAGAACACACAAGTTGATCCACGTGATCTATTCCTTAGCCGTGTGCGGTGCCCCCAGCCACCATATTCCTCGATAATACTGTAGCGGAGTTTAGGCGAAGCCCTGCTGCTGTAGTGCATCAAGACCGTCACCACGCCGTCGTGCTGACGGAACTCTTCCCCGACACTTTGCTGGATCGGAGTCCGGGGATCGTCATCGAGCTGAACGTGTGCTCGAACTCGGAGGTGTCGTAGTTTCGGTACTTGATCGGTTGGATCGTGAAGACGTACGACTACTTCCTCTATGTTGCGTCAACACTTCCGCAGTCGGTCTGCGTGGGTACGTAGACAACACTCTCCCCTCTCGTTGCTATGCATCACATGATCTTGCGTGTGCGTAGGAATTTTTTTGAAATTACTACGAAACCCAACACCTTGAAGCAGGTATAATTTACCCCGTTGCTGATAGTCAGTGGGTAAACCCTGTCCATTGTGTCCCTAAGAAGGGAGGTATTACTGTTGTTCCTAATGACAAAAATGAATTGAATCCTCAAAGAATTATTATTGGTTATAGGATGGTAATTGATTTCCGCAAATTAAATAAGGCCACTAAAAAGGATCATTACCCCTTACCTTTTATCGATCAAATGCTAGAAAGATTATCCAAACATACACATTTTTGCTTTCTAGATGGTTATTCTGGTTTCTCTCAAATACCTGTGTCAGCCAAAGATCAATCAAAGACTACTTTTACATGCCCTTTTGGTACTTTTGCTTATAGACGTATGCCTTTTGGTTTATGTAATGCACCTGCTACCTTTCAAAGATGCATGATGGCTATATTCTCTGACTTTTGTGAAAAGATTTGTGAGGTTTTCATGGATGACTTTTCCGTCTATGGATCTTCTTTTGATGATTGCTTGAGCAACCTTGATCGAGTTTTGCAGAGATGTGAAGAAACTAATCTTGTCTTGAATTGGGAAATGTGCCACTTTATGGTTAATGAAGGTATTGTCTTGGGGCATAAAGTTTCTGAAAGAGGTATTGAAGTTGATAAAGCCACGGTTGATGCTATTGAAAAGATGCCATGTCCCAAGGACATCAAAGGTATAAGAAGTTTTCATGTCGGTTTTTATAGGAGGTTCATTAAGGACTTCTCAAAAATCTCTCGGCCTCTGACTAATTTATTACAAAAAGATATACCATTTGTCTTTGATGATGATTGTGTAGAAGCATTTGAAATACTTAAGAAAGCATTGATCTCTGCACCTATTGTTCAGCCACCTGATTGGAATTTACCCTTTGAAATTATGTGTGATGCTAGTGATTATGCTGTAGGTGTTGTTCTAGGACAAAGAGTTGATAAGAAAGTAAATGTTATCCAATATGCTAGTAAAACTCTAGACAATGCTCAAAGAAATTATGCTACTACTGAAAAAGAATTCTTAGCAGTTGTATTTGCTTGTGATAAGTTTAGGCCTTATATTGTTGATTCTAAAGTAACTATTCACACTGATCATGCTGCTATTAAATATCTTATGAAAAAGAAAGATGCTAAACCTAGACTTATTAGATGGGTTCTCTTGCTTCAAGAATTTGATTTACATATTGTTGATAGAAAAGGAGCCGAGAACCCCGTTGCAGACAACTTGTCTAGGTTAGAAAATGTGCTTGATGACCCACTACCTATTGATGATAGCTTTCCTGATGAGCAATTAAATGTCATAAATGCTTCTCATACTGCTCCATGGTATGTTGATTATGCTAATTACATTGTTGCTAAGTTTATACCACCTAGTTTCACATACCAGCAAAAGAAAAAGTTCTTCTATGATTTGAGGCATTACTTTTGGGATGACCCACATCTTTATAAAGAAGGAGTAGATGGTGTTATTAGACGTTGTGTACCTGAGCATGAACGGGAACAGATCCTATGCAAGTGTCACTCCGAAGCTTATGGTGGACACCATGCTGGAGATAGAACTGGACATAAGGTACTGCAATCTGGTTTTTATTGGCCTACTCTCTTCAAGGATGCCCGTAAGTTTGTCTTATCTTGTGATGAATGTCAAAGAATTGGTAATATTAGTAGACATCAAGAAATGCCTACGAATTATTCACTTGTTATTGAACCATTTGATGTTCGGGGCTTTGACTATATGTGACCTTTTCCTTCCTCTAATGGTTATACACATATTTTAGTTGCTGTTGATTATGTTACTAAGTGGGTAGAAGCTATTCCAACTAGTAGTGTTGATCATAACACCTCTATTAAAATGCTTAAAGAAGTTATCTTTCCAAGGTTTGGAGTCCCTAGATATTTAATGACTGATGGTGGTTCACATTTTATTCATGGTGCTTTCCGTAAAATGCTAGCTAAATATGATGTTAATCATAGAATTGCATCTCCTTATCACCCTCAGTCTAGTGGTCAAGTAAAATTGAGTAATAGAGAACTCAAATTAATTTTGCAAAAGACTGTTAATAGGTCCAGAAAGAATTGGTCCAAGAAACTTGATGATGCATTATGGGCCTATAGAACTGCATATAAAAATCCTATGGGTATGTCTCCGTATAAATGGTCTATGGAAAAGCATGTCACTTACCTCTCGAACTAGAACACAAGGCTTATTGGGTTATTAAAGAACTAAATTGTGATTTTAAACTTGCCGGTGAGAAGAGGTTATTTGATATTAGCTCACTTGATGAATGGAGAACCCAAGCCTACGAAAATGCCAAGTTGTTTAAAGAAAAAGTTAAAAGGTGGCATGATAAAAGAATACAAAAGCGTGATTTTAATGTAGGTGATTATGTATTGCTATACAACTCTCGTTTAAGATTTTTTTTGCAGGAAAACTTCTCTCTAAATGGGAAGGTCCTTACGTTATCGAAGAGGTCTACCGTTCCGGTGCCATAAAAATCAACAACTTCGAAGGCACAAATCCGAAGGTGGTAAATGGTCAAAGAATCAAACATTATATCTCAGGTAATCCCATAAATGTTGAAACCAATGTTATTGAAACCGTAACCCCGGAGGAATACATAAGGGAAACTTTCCGGAATGTTTTAGACTCCGAAAAGGAATAAGTATGTGGTACGGTAAGTAAACCGACTCCAAAACAGTTTTTAAGACAATATTTCTCCGTTTTGGAATATTTAGAAAAATAGAAAAATAAGCAGCAGTCCGGAAAGGACACGAGGGCTCCACGAGGGTGGAGGGCGCGCCCTACCCCCCTGGGCGTGCCCCCCTACCTCGTGGGCACCTCGTGTGCTCTCCGGACTCCGCTTTCTTACAGGACACGTATTTTGGTTGGTAAAAATTCATTATATAACCTCTCGGGGGTTTTGACTCCCGTATCACGCAAAAATCTCCTGTCTTTGTTTCGAGCTATTTTGTGTCAGGGTTCTCAAGGCCAGGCACTATGTCGTCTCCCTCCTCCTCCAACCATGAGGGCAATGATGCTTGGCTAATGAATATAGAGCTGAAGAGAGAAGAACCTATGGAGATCAACAAGGATGAAGGGATCAAGAAGGCCATGGAGGACCAAGTTCCAGCAATAGAGGACACCCTTCAACTGGATCACAATCTTCTTACCCCAACAGAAATCGAAGCTTTCAAGATGATTGAGTTGGCTCGTATACAAAATAAGTATCTCACACGTGAAAATATTTTGTTGAAGGAGCATATCATCGCACTCAAGGGCATCATCCGCAAGCTAGAAGACCTCCTAAGCTCGATGTGCAACTACCCATCATCAACAACTCCCCCTTCTTCACCAACAAAGGAGACATAATCACCTGGGTATGGGCACTCCACTTGGCAACTGCCAATCTTGGGGGAGTGCCCCGGTATCGTATCACCATCACTTTTATCTTTACCGTTTTTCTTAGTTCGGTCCTTTTGGTAATATTTTGATCTAGTAGAATAAAAGTTCTTAGTATGATCTAGTCGTGAGTTTTGCTTTATTATCCTTCTATGTAATTGAGTCCTTGAGCTATATAATAAAGATTAGTGATTGAGTCAAGGGCTTGCTTATTTTTGCCATGATCCCAAATAAAAGAAAAGAAAAGAGAAAGAAATAAAAAGAAACAAAGAGATCATGTGAGTCTTATGGAGAGTAATGAGCTCACATAGAAAGAGTATGATGAATAAAAGTTATTGAGGGTTGACAAACATAGTTTTGGTCATCGTTGCAATTAATAGGAAGTAATAAAGAAAGAGTGGTCTTCACATATAAATATACTATCTTGGACATCTTTTATGATTGTGAGCACTCATTAAAATATGACATGCTAAAGAGTTGACATTGGACAAGGAAGACAACATAATGGGTTATGTTTTCTTACATCCGAGATAAATTATATTGTCTTGGATCCTCCAACATGTCGAGCTTGCCTTTCTCCCTCATGCTAGCCAAATTCATTGCACCAAGTAGAGATACTACTTGTGCTTCCAAACACCCTTAAACCAGTTTTGCCATGAGAGTCCACCATACCTACCTATGGGTTGAGTAAGACCCATCAAGTAAGTTGTCATCGGTGCAAGCAATAAAAATTGCTCTCTAAATATGTATGATTGATTGGTGTGGTAGAAATAAGCTTTATACAATCATGTGATATGGAAGTAATAAAAGCGACAGACTGCATAATAAAGGTCCATATCACAAGTGGCAATATAAAGTGATGTTCTTTCACATTAGGATTTTGTGCATCCAACCATAAAAGCGCATGACAACCTTTGCTTCCCTCTGCGAAGGGCCTATCTTTTACTTTTATCTCCTATATTGCAAAAGAGTCACGGTGATCTTCACCCTTCCTTTTTACATTTTATCATTTGGCAAGCACAATATGTTGGAAAGATCCTGGTATATATGACTAATTGGATGTGGGTTTTCATGAACTATTACTGTTGACATTACCCTTGAGGTAAAACGTTGGGAGGCAAAACTATAAGCCCCTATCTTTCTCTGTGTCCGATTAAAACTCCATACCCATAAGTATTGCGTGAGTGTCAGCAATTGTGAAAGACTATATGATAGTTGAGTATGTGGACTTGCTGAAAAGCTCTTATACATTGACTCTTTCCTATGTTATGATAAATTGCAATTGCCTCAATGACTGAGATTATAGTTTGTTAGTTTTCAATGAAGTTTACGATTCATACTTGATATTGTGATTGAATTATTACTCTAGCATAAGATATCATATGACAAGAATTATATAAGTTGTTGTTCTGAGAATGATCATGATACCCTCATGTCCGTATTTTATTTTTATTGACACCTTCATCTCTAAACATGTGGACATATTTTTCGATTTCGGCTTTTCGCTTGAGGACAAGCGAGGTCTAAGCTTGGGGGAGTTGATACGTCCATTTTGCATCATGATTTTATATCAATATTTATTGCATTATGGGTTGTTATTACACATTATGTCACAATACTTATGCCTGTTCTCTCTTATTTTACAAGGTTTACATAAAGAGGGAGAATGCCGACAGCTGGGATTCTGGCTGGAAAAGGAGCAAATATTAGAAAGCTATTCTGCACAGCTCCAAAAGTCCTGAAACTTCACGGATGGTGTTTTCCAAATAAATAAAAAACATTGAGCGCAAGAACTTCACCAGGGGGCCACACCCTGCCCACGGATGGTGTTTTCCAAATATATAAAAAACATTGAGCGCAAGAACTTCACCAGGGGGGCCACACCCTGCCCACGAGGGTGGGGAGCGCGCCCCCTACCTCGTGGGCCCCCTGGTGGCCCTCCAGTGACCATCTTCCTCTATATGGACTCTTTCGGTGGAAAAACAATCATAAGCCATCTTCTTGGATGAAACTCCGCCGCCACGAGGCGGAACCTTGGCGGAGCCAATCTAGGGTTCTGGCGGGGTTGTTCTGCCGGGGAAACTTCCCTCCCGGAGGGGGAAATCATCGCCATCCTCATCACCAACGCTCCTCTCATCGGGAGAGGGCAATCTCCATCAACATCTTCATCAGCACCATCTCATCTCAAAACCCTAGTTCATCTCTTGTATCCAATTCTTGTCTCCAAGTCCGGGATTGGTGCTAGTAGGTTGCTAGTAGTGTTAATTACTCCTTGTAGTTGATGCTAGTTGGTTTAATTGGTGGAAGATCATATGTTCAGATCCTATATTCATATTAATACCCCTCTGATTATGAACATGTTTATGCTTTGTGAGTAGTTACTTTTGTTCCTGAGGACATGGGACAAGTCTTGCTATTATTAGTCATGTGAATTTGGTATTCGTTCTATATTTTGATGAGATCTATGTTGTCTCTCCTCTAGTGGTGTTATGTGAACGTCGACTACATGAAACTTCACCATTGTTTGGGCCTAGAGGAAGGCATTGGGAAGTAATAAATAGATGATGGATTGCTAGAGTGACAGAAGCTTAAACCCTAGTTTATGCGTTGCTTCGTAAGGGGCTGATTTGGATCCATATGTTTCATGCTATTGTTAGGTTTACCTTAATACTTTTGTTGTATTTGCGGATGCTTGCAATAGAGGTTAATCATAAGTGGGATGTTTGTCCAAGTAAGGGCAGCACCCAAGCACCGGTCCACCCACATACCAAATTATCAAAGTACCGAGCGTGAATCATATGAGCGTGATGAAAACTAGCTTGACGATATTCCCATGTGTCCTCGGGAGCGCTTTACATCATATAAGAGTTTGTCCAGGCTTGTCCTTTGCTACAAAAAGGATTGGGCCACCTTGCTCCACCTTATTTACTTTTGTTACTTGTTGCTCGTTACAATTATCTTATCCCAAAACTATATGTTACCACTTATTTCAGTACTTGCAGAGAATACCTTGCTGGAAACCGCTTATCATTTCCTTCTGCTCCTCGTTGGGTTCGACACTCTTACTTAACGAAAGGACTACGATAGATCCCCTATACTTGTGGGTCATCACCTCATTAGCAATATTTTCTTCTATGGAGCTCTGGCCCAGAGGGATATAACCCATACATACAACGATCAACTAACGATCAGTGTTTTCTTTCAGTGCAGGTGGTTTTTTTTCAATTTCATGCACCACTTACCTTTTCTTGATGGCAACATAACCAACCATTTCTTAATTATGGTTCTGAAGGAAATATGCCCTAGAGGCAATAATAATGTTATTATTTTATTTCCTTATATCATGATAAATGTTTATTATTCATGCTAGAATTGTATTATCCGGAAACATAATACTTGTGTGAATACATAGACAAACTAAACGTCACTACTATGCCTCTACTTGACTAGCTCGTTAATCAAAGATGGTTATGTTTCCTAACCATAGACATGTGTTGTCATTTGATTAACGGGATCACATTATTAGGAGAATGATGTGATTGACATGACCCATTCCATTAGCTTAGCACCCGATCGTTTAGTATGTTGCTATTGCTTTCTTCATGACTTATACATGTTCCTATGACTATGAGATTATGCAACTCCCGTTTGCCGGAGGAACACTTTGTGTGCTACCAAACATCACAACGCAACTGGGTGATTATAAAGGAGCTCTACAGGTGTCTCCAAAGGTAAATGTTGGGTTGGCGTATTTCGAGATTAGGATTTGTCACTCCGATTGTCGGAGAGGTATCTCTGGGCCCTCTCGGTAATGCACATCATATAAGCCTTGCAAGCATTGCAACTAATGAGTTAGTTGCGAGATGATGTATTACGAAACGAGTAAAGAGACTTGCCGGTAACGAGATTGAACTAGGTATTGAGATACCGACGATCGAATCTCGGGCAAGTAACATACCGATGACAAAGGGAACAACGTATGTTGTTATGCGGTCTGACCGATAAAGATCTTCGTAGAATATGTGGGAGCCAATATGAGCATCCAGGTTCCGCTATTGGTTATTGACCGGAGACATGTCTCGGTCATGTCTACATTATTCTAGAACCCGTAGGGTCCGCACGCTTAAGGTTTCGATGACAGTTATATTATGAGTTTATGAGTTTTGATGTACCGAAGTTAGTTCGGAGTCCCGTATGTGATCACGGACATAACGAGGAGTCTCGAAATGGTCGAGACTTAAAGATTGATATATTGGACGGCTATATTCGGACACCGGAAGTGTTCCGGATGATTTCGGAGAAAACCGGAGTACCGGAGGGTTAACGGAACCCCCCCGGGAGAAGTAATGGGCCTTAGTGGAGAGAGAGAGAAGGGCAGCCAGGGTGGGCCGCACGCCTCCTCCCCCTGGTCCGAATTGGACTATGAGAGGGGGGGCGGTGCCCCCCTTTCCTTCTCCCTCCCCACTTCCTTTCCCCCTCCTAGTAGGAGTCCTACTCCTACTAGGAGGAGGACTCCTCTTTGGCGCGCCAATAGGGCCGGCCGGCCTCCTCCCCCTGCTCCTTTATATACGGGGGCAGGGGGCACCCCTAGACACACAAGTTGATCCACGTGATTGTTTTCTTAGCCGTGTGCGGTGCCCCCTTCCACCATAATCCTCGATAATATTGTAGCGTTGCTTAGGCAAAGCCCTGCGACGGTAGAACATCAAGATCGTCACCACGCCGTCGTGCTGGCGGAACTCTTCCCCGACACTTTGCTGGATCGGAGTCCGGGGATTGTCATCGAGCTGAACATGTGCTAAAACTCGGAGGTGCCGTAGTTTCGGTGCTTGATCGGTCGGGCCATGAAGACGTACGACTACATCAACCGCGTTGTGCTAACGCTTCCGCTGTCGGTCTACAAGGGTACATAGGTCACACTCTTCTCTCTTGTTGCTATGCATCACCATGATCTTGCATGTGTGTAGGAATTTTTTTGAAATTACTGCGTTCTCCAACAGTGGTATCAGAGCCTAGGTTTTATGTATTGATGTTATATGCATGAGTAGAACACAAGTGAGTTGTGGGCGATATAAGTCATACTGCTTACCAGCATGTCATACTTTGGTTCGGCGGTATTGTTGGACGAAGCGGCCCGGACCGACATTACGCGTACGCTTACGCGAGACCGGTTCTCCCGACGTGCTTTGCACAAAGGTGGCTAGCGGGTGTCAGTTTCTCCAACTTTAGTTGAACCAAGTGTGGCTACGCCCGGTCCTTGTGAAGGTTAAAACAGCACCAACTTGACAAACTATCATTGTGGTTTTGATGCGTAGGTAAGATTGGTTCTTACTTAAGCCCGTAGCAGCCACGTAAAACTTGCAACAACAAAGTAGAGGACGTCTAACTTGTTTTTGCAGGGCATGTTGTGATGTGATATGGTCAAGACATGATGCTAAATTTTATTGTATGAGATGATCATGTTTTGTAACCAAGTTATCGGCAACTGGCAGGAGCCATATGGTTGTCGCTTTATTGTATGCAATGCAATTGCGTTGTAATGCTTTACTTTATCACTAAGATGTAGCGATAGTCGTGGAAGCATAATATTGGCAAGACGACAACGATGCTACGATGGTGATCAAGGTGTCGCGCCGGTGACGATGGTGATCATGAAGGTGCTTTGAAGATGGAGATCACAAGCACAAGATGATGATGGCCATATCATATCACTTATATTGATTGCATGTGATGTTTATCTTTTATGCATCTTATCTTGCTTTGTTTGACGGTAGCATTTTAAGATGATCTCTCACTAATTATCAAGAAGTGTTCTCCCTGAGTATGCACCGTTGCGAAAGTTCTTCGTGCTGAGACACCACGTGATGATCGGGTGTGATAGGCTCTACGTTCAAATACAACGGGTGCAAAACAGTTGCACACGCAGAATACTCAGGTTATACTTGACGAGCCAAGCATATACAGATATGGCCTCGGAACACGAAGATCGAAAGGTCAAGCGTGAATCATATAGTAGATATGATCAACATAGTGATGTTCACCAATGAAACTACTCCATCTCACGTGATGATCGGACATGGTTTAGTTGATTTGGATCACGTAATCACTTAGAGG
Organism: Triticum urartu; assembly: GCF_003073215.2. NCBI lineage: Eukaryota > Viridiplantae > Streptophyta > Magnoliopsida > Poales > Poaceae > Triticum > Triticum urartu. The sequence goes on along the minus strand of NC_053027.1, from coordinate 409,981,943 downwards.
ATTAGAGGGATGTCTATCTAAGTGGGAGTTCTTTAGTAATATGATTAATTGAACCTAAATTTATCATGAACTTAGTACCTGATAGTATCTTGCTTGTTTATGTTTGATTGTAGATAGATGGCCCATGCTGTTGTTCCGTTGAATTTTAATGCGTTCCTTGAGAAAGCAAAGTTGAAAGATGATGGTAGCAATTACACGGACTGGGTCCGTAACTTGAGGATTATCCTCATTGCTGCACAGAAGAATTACGTCCTGGAAGCACCGCTGGGTGCCAGGCCTGCTGCTGGAGCAACACCAGATGTTATGAATGTCTGGCAGAGCAAAGCTGATGACTACTCGATACTTCAGTGTGCCATGCTTTACGGCTTAGAATCGGGACTTCAACGACGTTTTGAATGTCATGGAGCATATGAGATGTTCCAGGAGTTGAAGTTAATATTTCAAGCAAATGCCCGGATTGAGAGATATGAAGTCTCCAATAAGTTCTATAGCTGCAAGATGGAGGAGAACAGTTCTGTCAGTGAGCATATACTCAAAATGTCTGGGTATAATAATCACTTGATTCAATTGGGAGTTAATCTTCCAGATGATTGCGTCATTGACAGAATTCTCCAATCACTGCCACCAAGCTACAAGAGCTTCGTGATGAACTATAATATGCAAGGGATGAATAAGACTATTCCTGAGCTCTTCGCAATGCTGAAAACTGCGGAGGTAGAAATCAAGAAGGAGCATCAAGTGTTGATGGTCAACAAGACCACTAGTTTCAAGAAAAAGGGCAAAGGAAAGAAGAAGGGGAACTTCAAAAAGAACAGCAAGCAAGTTGCTACTCAAGAGAAGAAACCCAAACCTGGACCTGAGCCTGAAACTGAGTGCTTCTACTGCAAGCAGACTGGTCACTGGAAGCGGAACTGCCCCAAGTATTTGGCGGATAAGAAGGATGGCAAGGTGAACAAAGGTATATGTGATATACATGTTATTGATGTGTACCTTACTAATGCTCGCAGTAGCACCTGGGTATTTGATACTGGTTCTGTTGCTAACATTTGCAACTCGAAACAGGGACTAGGATTAAGCGAAGATTGGCTAAGGACGAGGTGACGATGCGCGTGGGAAATGGTTCCAAAGTCGATGTGATCGCGGTCGGCACGCTACCTCTACATCTACCTTCGGGATTAGTATTAGACCTAAATAATTGTTATTTGGTGCCAGCGTTAAGCATGGACATTATATCTGGATCTTGTTTGATGCGAGACGGTTATTCATTTAAATCAGAGAATAATGGTTGTTCTATTTATATGAGTAATATCTTTTATGGTCATGCACCCTTAAAGAGTGGTCTATTCTTATTAAATCTCGATAGTAGTGACACACATATTCATAATGTTGAAGCCAAAAGATGCAGAGTTGATAATGATAGTGAAACTTATTTGTGGCACTGCCATTTGGGTCATATCAGTGTAAAGCGCATGAAGAAACTCCATACTGATGGACTTTTGGAACCACTTGATTATGAATCGCTTGGTACTTGCGAACCGTGCCTTATGGGTAAGATGACAAAAACACCGTTCTCCGGTACTATGGAGAGAGCAACAGATTTATTGGAAATCATACATATAGATGTATGTGGTCCAATGAATGTTGAGGCTTGTGGCGGATATCGTTATTTTCTCACCTTCACAGATGACTTAAGCAGATATGGGTATATCTACTTAATGAAACATAAGTCTGAAACGTTTGGAAAGTTCAAAGAATTTCAGAGTGAAGTTGAAAATCATCGTAACAAGAAAATAAAATTCCTACGATCTGATCATGGAGGAGAATATTTGAGTTATGAGTTTGGTGTACATTTGAAACAATGCGGAATAGTTTCGCAACTCACGCCACCCGGAACACCACAGTGTAATGGTGTGTCCGAACGTCGTAATCGTACTTTACTAGATATGGTGCGATCTATGATGTCTCTTACTGATTTACCGCTATCGTTTTGGGGATATGCTCTAGAGACGGACGCATTCACGTTAAATAGGGCACCATCAAAATCCGTTGAGACGACGCCTTATGAACTGTGGTTCGGCAAGAAACCAAAGTTGTCGTTTCTGAAAGTTTGGGGCTGCGATGCTTATGTGAAAAAGCTTCAACCTGATAAGCTCGAACCCAAATCGGAGAAATGTGTCTTCATAGGATATCCAAAGGAAACTATTGGATACACCTTCTATCATAGATCCGAAGGCAAGACTTTTGTTGCTAAATTTGGAAACTTTCTAGAGAAGGAGTTTCTCTCGAAAGAAGTGAGTGGGAGGAAAGTAGAACTTGACGAGGTAACTATACCTGCTCCCTTATTGGGAAGTAGTACATCACAGAAACCAGTTTCTGTGACACCTACACCAATTAGTGAGGAAGCTAATGATGATGATCATGAAACTTCAGAAAAAGATACTACTGAACCTCGTAGATCAACCAGAGTAAGATCCGCACCAGAGTGGTACGGTAATCCTGTTCTGGAAGTCATGCTACTAGATCATGATGAACCTACGAACTATGAAGAAGCGATGCTGAGCCCAGATTCCGCAAAATGGCTTGAAGCCATGAAATCTGAGATGGGATCCATGTATGAGAACAAAGTATGGACTTTGGTTGACTTGCCCAATGATCGGCAAGCAATTGAGAATAAATGGATCTTCAAGAAGAAGACTGACGCTGACGGTAATATTACTGTCTACAAAGCTCGACTTGTCGCAAAAGGTTTTCGACAAGTTCAAGGGATTGACTACGATGAGACCTTCTCACCCGTAGCGATGCTTAAGTCTGTCCGAATCATGTTAGCAATTGCCGCATTTTATAATTATGAAATTTGGCAGATGGATGTCAAAACTGCATTCCTGAATGGATTTCTGGAAGAAGAGTTGTATATGATGCAACCGGAAGGTTTTGTCGATCCAAAGGGAGCTAACAAAGTGTGCAAGCTCCAGCGATCCATTTATGGACTGGTGCAAGCTTCTCGGAGTTGGAATAAACGCTTTGATAGTGTGATCAAAGCATTTGGTTTTGTACAGACTTTTGGAGAAGCCTGTACTTACAAGAAAGTGAGTGGGAGCTCTGTAGCATTTCTGATATTATATGTAGATGACATATTACCAATCGGAAATGATATAGAATTTCCGAATAGCATAAAGGGATACTTGAATAAGATTTTTTCAATGAAAGACCTCGGTGAAGCTGCTTACATATTGGGCATTAAGATCTATAGAGATAGATCAAGACGCTTAATTGGACTTTCACAAAGCACATACCTTGACAAAATTTTGAAAAAGTTCAAAATGGATCAAGCAAAGTAAGGATTCTTGCCTGTGTTACAAGGTGTGAAATTGAGTAAGACTCAATGCCCGACCAATGCAGAAGATAGAGAGAAAATGAAAGATGTTCCCTATGCTTCAGCCATAGGCTCTATCATGTATGCAATGCTATGTACCAGACCTGATGTGTGTCTTGCTATAAGTCTAGCAGGGAGGTACCAAAGTAATCCAGGAGTGGATCACTGGACAGTGGTCAAGAACATCCTGAAATACCTGAAAAGGACTAAGGATATGTTTCTCATATATGGAGGTGACAAAGAGCTCATCGTAACTGGTTACGTTGATGCAAGCTTTAACACTGATCCGGACGATTCTAAATCGCAAATCGGATACGTGTTTACATTAAACGGTGGAGCTGTTAGTTGGTGCAGTTCTAAACAAAGCGTTGTGGCGGGATCTACATGTGAAGCGGAGTACATAGCTGCTTCGGAAGCAGCAAACGAAGGAGTCTGGATGAAGGAGTTCATATCCGATCTAGGTGTCATACCTAGTGCATCGGGTCCAATGAAAATCTTTTGTGACAATACTGGTGCAATTGCCTTGGCAAAGGAATCCAGATTTCACAAGAGAACCAAGCACATCAAGAGACGCTTCAATTCCATCCGGGATCTAGTCCAGGTGGGAGACATAGAGATTTGCAAGATACATGCGGATCTGAATGTTGCAGACCCGTTGACTAAGCCTCTTCCACGAGCAAAACATGATCAGCACCAAAGCTCCATGGGTGTTAGAATCATTACTGTGTAATCTAGATTATTGACTCTAGTGCAAGTGGGAGACTAAAGGAAATATGCCCTAGAGGCAATAATAATGTTATTATTTTATTTCCTTATATCATGATAAATGTTTATTATTCATGCTAGAATTGTATTATCCGGAAACATAATACTTGTGTGAATACATAGACAAACTAAACGTCACTAGTATGCCTCTACTTGACTAGCTCGTTAATCAAAGATGGTTATGTTTCCTAACCATAGACATGTGTTGTCATTTGATTAACGGGATCACATTATTAGGAGAATGATGTGATTGACATGACCCATCCCATTAGCTTAGCACCCGATCGTTTAGTATGTTGCTATTGCTTTCTTCATGACTTATACATGTTCCTATGACTATGAGATTATGCAACTCCTGTTTGCCGGAGGAACACTTTGTGTGCTACCAAACGTCACAACGTAACTGGGTGATTATAAAGGAGCTCTACAGGTGTCTCCAAAGGTAAATGTTGGGTTGGCATATTTCGAGATTAGGATTTGTCACTCCGATTGTCGGAGAGGTATCTCTGGGCCCTCTCGGTAATGCACATCACATAAGCCTTGCAAGCATTGCAAATAATGAGTTAGTTGCGAGATGATGTATTACGAAATGAGTAAAGAGACTTGTCGGTAACGAGATTGAACTAGGTATTGAGATACCGACGATCGAATCTCGGGCAAGTAACATACCGATGACAAAGGGAACAACGTATGTTGTTATGCGGTATGACCGATAAAGATCTTCGTAGAATATGTGGGAGCCAATATGAGCATCCAGGTTCCGCTATTGGTTATTGACTGGAGACATGTCTCGGTCATGTCTACATTATTCTCGAACCCGTAGGGTCCGCACGCTTAAGGTTTTGATGACAGTTATATTATGAGTTTATGAGTTTTGATGTACCGAAGTTAGTTTGGAGTCCCGGATGTGATCACGGACATAATGAGGAGTCTCGAAATGGTCGAGACATAAAGATTGATATATTGGACGGCTATATTCAGACACCGGAAGTGTTCCGGGTGATTTCGGAGAAAACCGGAGTACCGGAGGGTTACCGGAACCCCCCAGGAGAAGTAATGGGCCATATGGGCCTTAGTGGAGAGAGAAAAGGGCAGCCAGGGTGGGCCGCGCGCCTCCTCCCCCCTGGTCCGAATTGGACTAGGAGAGGGGGGCGGCGCCCCCCTTTCCTTCTCCCTCCCCACTTCCTTTCCCCCTCCTAGTAGGAGTCCTACTCCTACTAGGAGGAGGACTCCTCCTTGGCGCGCCAATAGGGCCGGCCGGCCTCCTCCCCTTGCTCCTTTATATACGGGGGCAGGGGGCACCCCTAGACACACAAGTTGATCCACGTGATCGTTTTCTTAGCTGTGTGCGGTGCCCCCTTCCACCATAATCCTTGATAATATTGTAGTGTTGCTTAGGCGAAGCCCTGCGACGGTAGAACATCAAGATCGTCACCACGCCGTCGTGCTGACGGAACTCTTCCCCGACACTTTGCTGGATCGGAGTCCGGGGATCGTCATCGAACTGAACGTGTGCTAAAACTCGGAGGTGCCGTAGTTTCGGTGCTTGATCGGTCGGGCCGTGAAGACGTACGACTACATCAACCGCATTGTGCTAACGCTTCCGCTGTCGGTCTACAAGGGTACGTAGGTCACACTCTCCCCTCTTGTTGCTATGCATCACCATGATCTTGCGTGTGCGTAGGAATTTTTTTGAAATTACTGCGTTCCCCAACAGGTTCATGGTCACATCAAACACTACCTTAGTGAGATGAATATGCCGTGTGCGTCTTTTCTCATGGATGACAACGATGGCACTGTTGCACTCCACAGAAACTTCCTCCAATTTGCGAGTTCCATACTCATGAAAGACCTTCATCTCTGGCATGCATAACCGCAGTGAAATCACCAATGATTTTTTAGCTCATCTAGCATCTTAGAGGTAGCATCGATGATTTTGCTGGGAATTCACAGAGAATGAAGATCAACATTGGGAGGATCAACAACAAATCTCTCCAAGTCCTCCATAATCGATGGAACATTGTAAGACATCAAGACAACCATATTGTAATAGCAAGTCTCTCAACACAGCACCGTGGAATAAAATGACTAAGGTAATTCTAAGTAGAGGAAAAACTGATGAAGGAATTGACTTACATGAAAAACAAAAAGACACTGCCGTGAGATATCTATTAGAACTAAAGCTACACGGATATGGTAGCAGTAGATGTAAAAAATGCGAATATAGAGGCATACCACATTAAGTACAACAAGATGGGAAACAAACACAAATATGGTTGCGATGCAGAAGGAAATTCTCTCCTATCTTAAAGGACTGAACATAGATGAATAACACATCGAGGAATAACTCAACATAATGTAAATGCCGGAAATAATTCAGAAATAGAAGAAACAATGTTGCTCGATGGCGACAAGCTATTTGTTCGACAAATTCACACTTCTGCCAAAGGGCTATGTCTGGTTAGAGGAATTTGTGATTGAACACTCTCTCTCCGTTCGATTCTCCTGGGTTGCTCAGACAAACTCACGTCAAGTCAACTGGAGCAAGGTTGGGGTGGGGTGGCTATTTATAGACTAAGCAATCACGAGTGTGAAATTACTAGTATGGGTCTGCGCCTCTCAAAAACAGTCGGATTTGAACTCACATGGCAACTTCACTTCAGGAACACGATCAAGAAGAACTTCGTCTCTGACTCCGATTAAGAACACGGCACACAAAGAGATTTCTCTCTACATCACTAGGAGATAGGTAACGCTTGAGCATTCAATAAAGACCTAAATCTTGTGTAACTTGGACCCCCCCCTCTTAATATTATGGTAGCCATATGACTCAAATGAAAGAAATGAAACTACAAAAAAGAGCTACGTCTTCTCGTCATCTTCAATCTTCTTCGCTGCAGTCAATTGCTCCTCGAACAACACACCAAATCAATTGTTCACTCGGCATTTTTAGGGGCTCGTCTCCGACATGCAATCCTCTTGATAGCAAAGTCCTCAATAGCTCAGCAATCTTCTCTGCAACACAGATAATCTTTGTAGAAGTTTTAGCAAACTTCTCGATAGCTCTGGGGACCATTTTACTATGTGTGCACTAGCAAACACATTAATTCCTCAACTATTTTGTGCAATAATCTTTATAAGACTCAAGGGGCACTAGATTGCATATACAAGATTGTAGGCGTAGAAAATAAGGAAGCAGTTGCCCAAGGACGAAAACACAAGTGCGCAAAACAAAAGCAAAGGAAAGATCTCTAGAGTTAGAGCATCTCTAAAAATCCATTATCCTATAATTGAAAAACATATCCCATGTCCCAAAAATGCTATTTTAATGGATTAAATTTTTCTTCATCTATAAGTTCCCCTAAAACTTAATCCCAAAATATTCTGGAACACACATTTTTTACCCAAACTCATTTCAAACACGAATTATAAATAGTTCATTGCATAATTTGATTTACGTATCACATGAGCATCACACATAGCATTATTAAATAATCTATGGTGTACTATATTAACACTACATCAACATCAAGCTAGGTTAAGCATCGAGATAAAACATAGAAAACCTACATACTAGATAGCTCTAGTCATTATGGACTAAACCAAGAATATCATCAGTGCAATGACCCTCACAAAAAACACTGATGCTGCTAATCTAGAGAGTATGAACCAAATCATTACAACAACTAGAAGTGCAAGGGGAAGTGTCTTAAATTTCGTTCTTTTGGCTTGCATCTCGTTGATTTGGACATGCTTCTCGCGTGTGTCTATCAACGCATCATGTAGCTTCTTTTCAGTGATTGATTGTAGTAGTCTAACATTTGGTCTATGTAAAGGTTTACAAGATTGACCCATATGCATGTGCTACAAGTGAATCCTCTCTGGGCGATTGTATGATCTGAGCAACGAGATTCTTATACCAAATTGCAAACATCAAGGATTTGTGTTATACGTTGCTTTCACGACCACAAAAATCCAAAAATTCTCGAACTGAAAAAGTCTCAATTGGGATTCCTGGGTGTGTGCAAGGTTTTTTAAGGACACCAGAAGCCGCAGGGGATCACTTGTTGCTCACCAGATTTTGGGCGGCATCGTCGTCGGCGCTACACGATCTGCAGGAATATCCGACGGAGGTGTTGTTGCAGCGTGATGATTTGCATGAGTTTGTAGGACACGGCGGAGTTCTCACAGTCGAGCCAGCAGGAGAGGCGGGGAGCTCGTCCATGGTGGCGATGCAACGGTTGTCCCTCCTGCTCGGACCAAGCCTCTTCTGTGGGGCTTGGCCAACTATGTCCAAGTTGATATGGAGACTAGCTGGATGCTGGGGGGAGAGGGTACTCTCCTTTGGTTGGTAGTTTCCTTGTGTTTTGGCGTCGGTGAGGGTTTGGAACTGGCGTCCGTGAAAGATCAAAGCGCCTCCCAGAGGGGTTGTTCTACCGCCTGATAGATCGATGCCGATGACCACGGGCGTGGTGTTGTCCAAGCTCGCCAGGGCAAGGGTCGGGGCTTGCCTGAAGGCGGCCATCGGTAGTCAGTAGGTTGTGTCCCCTCGCACCACCAGGACTGGCTGGCGATGCAACAATGCATCATCATCTCACCGCCATGACCTGGTAGCTGGCGCAAGGCTAGGATGGAAAGAGGTGCCTTCTTCCTTTGCCTTCGTGGTTGTTGTTGTGATGTGGATTCTAGGTGGAGTCTTGGGTACATGGATATAGGGGCGGCGGCCTCAGGTGGCGGTCTGCATGGTTGGCTCTCCAACGAGTATCATGGCGGCAGTGATGGCTATGTCCCTTGATCACATGGGCGATGATGGGTGTCACGGCGGGTGGCTCGGGCTCATTCTCTTCCGTTGGTAGTGGCGATGCTTAGATTCTGATCTGGAGGATTACACTTATCGCAGATGTCATGGGTGCCTCGTTGGGGCACTGGTAAGCTGCCGAGTGAAAGCTTCACGCTTTGGCGCCGATGGAGAAGATGCCTATGGGTGCCACACTCCTCTTGAGGACGACATTGTGGTTCTCCTACCCATGCCAGGGTTCCGGATGAAGACCCTTGGCCGTCTCGGACTCGGCAGCGGCAACACTTGGCGTCGTTTTCCCTTTTGAGGGTGTTGCCGTGAAGCTTAGTTGTTCTAGGGTGTGTCTTGGTGGTGTCTTCAGGCCTTCATGTGTACTCTCTCTCTCTCTCTCTCTCTCTCTCCAACATAGTTATTTTATTTATCGCCTTTGGTGTTTTTTTAGTGTGTTTTATATTGTCATGTTATCCTGGGGATGCGCTTTGTACGAGAGTTTCCTTATTGCTTTGCATTGTTCAGGTGAGTACATTAATTTGTGCTTTATCTGAAAAACGGGCGAGAGCCTATTTCGTGGGACTAATAATAGTGTCCTAGAGTGTGGCCTTCTTTGGCGTGAAAGAGTGTGACTTTTTAAGAGGTGCAAACCTATAATTTGAAGGAGTTAGACGTTTAGGAATCTGTTAGCTAAGGATTAATTTTTCTTAATTAGAATTTCGTTTTCTAAATATAATTTTTTATGGGATCCGATAGAGATGATCTTACTTTTTATCTCACTTGGGGGCACACACCGTTAAACCGCATGGGTCAAATGATGAGGACGAAAAGGTGCAGGTCAGACAAGACACACACGCTTCCGTGGTATACTTGGGCCTCTTGGCACATCATGATGCCCCCGGCGGCTGGCTCAACTCGTCCCAGTCCCACCACTGTTATTATATTTCCAGGTCCAATTATTGGCACACGATCATGATGCGCGACCCTAGCCTAGAGACGGTCGACGCGGACGCCCTACACAAGCAGGGCGCCACTGTGCAGCATTGACATCCAAGTGGTACAGGTTCCTGGACCAGCCAACACAGGTACTTGCATTACTTCTGCCTCTGGTTCTCCTTGTCCGTGCGTGGTGGCATCGTGCCACTTTGCTTCTTTGACCCATCTCCTCCTGCTCCGTGCTCCGTGCATTGGCAAACAACTTTCCTTGTACCAGGGCATGCACGAGCCGCTAGTCGGGTGGGCCGCCGCACAACCTCAGGAAACTAGCTAAGGTTCAGTGCATCGGATCCGGTGACATGAATTGCTACTCCCTCCGTCCAAAAAAGCTTTTGTTCTTCATTTGAGAAATAAACTTGGGACAAGTTTTTTCGGACAGTACTTCCCTGTGATAATAACACTAGTGTGTACTACAAGTCAAGAGCTAGTCAAGTTAGATATCCCATGTTAACCAGGGGCATCACGGGCGACACGCACGTTTAATTCAGGGGGCGGAGTCCATCTCAGATGACGTGCGGCAAACTTGAGGGTTCGGACGCGTGTTGGCTTCGCTGTCTGTTTGGTTGGTTTTCTAACCTAGTACTGGGTTGGTAAGTAAACAACTACGATGCCGACCGCTCCGACTAGTCACCTAAACGCTCCCAATCAGCGTAAACTAATGCGCACAAGAAGTTAAATTTCGTTGCGGCAATGATTCATGGCAATGCCATTGGATGTCCACCGCTGACTAGCCGGTCGATGTAAATAGACTGGAAAACATGCTCCGTCTGTTTAATCATTCCTGTAGCCGGATATGTACAGGCGATCGGGTTAGCAGAGCCCGGGCATTCTTTTCTTTGCGGGGGAGAGCCCGGGCATTCTTAACCAGTGGAATGCAGGGTGCGACCGGATCAAGATGGATCACTTTAATGTTGAGTCTTATCTTCTTTTTTGTTCAAAAAGGATGGAGCAGTTTAAATTCAGAGTCAAACGAGGCTGTTCCATTCGGTTTTTTTTGCGGGGATATTAGTTTGTATTTGCTGATTAAATGTCTGCAGATTGAATTGGTCCATACCTGCGTTTGGAAGAAGTACTACAGCTTCTTGCTATTGAAATTATCATATACTCCCTCCATTTTTTTTTTGAGCCCTGACCGTAGAACAATCGTTCTATGGTATTTTCATTAATAAAAAGTTACAAAATGGTACAAGTTATAATACAAGAAGGAAACAATGGACAAATGCCTCAGCCAATCCCTTCTCTAGGAAACATAGGTAGACCCATTAAAGATTTAAATCTGTTCATTCTTTAACCTTGATTGCTTTGTCCTCTTTGGCTTGAAGTTGCACAGCCCATAGTCCTTCCGACAGATAAAATTTCCATGAATCAATCGCCGGTGGCGCAGACCGAAAGATTTTGTCATTCCTTACTAACCAAATACTCCAGCAACTCATAATAATGATAATATCCATTGCCAAATCTTTAGGAAGCCGATTAGAAATTAGGACAATCTCATCAAAAGTGGAGATACCTCTGGTTCTTCCCGGTGCTATGACATCCTAGCAAGACAAAAGCAAATGGACAATTCCAAAATAAGTGAAGTAGAGTTTCTTCCATATTGTCAGAGCAGAGAGCACAGGTTGATTCATCTGTTTGTGCGAAAACTAATTCCGGAAGGAGAAAATATGTTCTTTTATTAGCAGATCAATTACATATGTAGCGATTCGCAAAATAAAGTAAAATTGTAGTGTTGCACTAGTCCTTCAAATCTACTACATTGTGAATGCAACATGTAGACGACAAATACCTAAGCCCGGCACCCGTATTCTGACAAAGCCATACTGACTACTCCAGTGGTACATTAGATCTACACACATGCTCTCAGTCTTGCTTCCTCTATGTCAAATGAAATAATTTCGCCTTTGTCCATGCACGTTACGTCGTACCCTACTAACCTGGCCTTTTCTACCAATACTTGGCGAGACAGTGGCCAAGTGGTCAATGATAAGATAGTTCAGTTTTAACCACCCCTAAACTTTGTGAAGGACTTGTGCGTTTTTCACATCTGACCACTCAAAAGGTCCCAGTGAATAATGTACCATTAAATTTCTCCCTTGCCACGTTAACGTTAACGTGTAATTTCTTACTCCGGTTCAAAGGTGCAACGTTGTTATCATCAATATATATACCGTACATATTACAAGGACAACGACGAGTCAACAAAAACATAACATGTAAGGAATATATACCGTACATGTTGGAGACTTTGTTGAACTATTTTCTTATCAATAATATGGCCGTATGTTGATGCAGAGGCCAGGGGATGACCTCCTTTTCTAAGAAAAACATGTAAGGAATATGATTACTAAATTCTCTGGTAAAGTTCTTTTTTAAAACAGTTTGGATTCCTTACCACATGTGTCACGTGGTAAATTCTCTGGTCAAGTTAATGCCTGTGCTGCTATCTTATATAGGTCATTAACATTATGTGTTTTGTCATTTTTTTCAAGAAACGTGAGACAGCTGTTGAATATGAGCTCAAGTCCAGGGTAGCAATTTTGTAGCTTATAAAGATCTATTGGGCTTGTATCACCACACGAGATTGGCTATAGCCTAGAGCGCAACAGCTACTGGACCGGCCCAAAACTGTAGCTTAGCGCTAGTATTTTTTTATCTGAGATTTTTACCGATGTTTCCACTGTTTTAGCATTGGTTTTCTTTCGGTTTTACTATGGTTTTATTCATTTTTCCTATTTCCTTTCCCATTTAATTTTTAGGGTCTTCTTCGGCTTTCTTTGTTTTATCTTTTCTTTCGACACATATCTAATTTTTTATCCACATTGTACATTTTTCTTGTAAAGAAGGAACATTGTTTCATATATGTTTAACATTTTTCAAATACATTATTAACACTCTCGAAATATATGTTTTGATGTAAAAAGATTTACACACATTTTACTTTCTTTATACAGCTAACACATTTTTATATGCGTTTAATCTTTTTCAAATAAAAAAATAACATTCTTTTATATGTTTTGATGTTAATTGTTTTCGAAAAACATTGTGCATTTTCTGTGTATAACTAATTTTTTATATGCTTTTAACATTTTTCGAAAACATGATTCACATTTTTTACAAATACATGTTCTGAATATGTGTTAAAAATATTTTTAATTACACGTAGATTTTTTTTAAAGACAGTAAACATTTTTATAAAAAAAATGAACTTTTCTTTATGTTCCCTAAACTTTTTTAAATGCCACAAACATATTTTTGAACGTGTGAACAGTTTTTTGAATAGTATGAAACAGTTATTTAATTAGGTTGGCATTTTTTACATTGTATAATATTTTAATGTCTCACATAATTTTTTTAAATGCGTGAATATTTATGAAACGTCACATATTAACTAAATTATTTCAGATATTAACTATAATACGAGAATATAATTTATAGATACATCAAAATAGTCATGTACTCTATTAAGGTGTCCATTTTTTCCAAATTATGTACATATTTTCTTAAAAGATGTTCTCTGCATTGCTAATAATGTTTGTGTAATTGGAAGACATCCATGCATTTTATGAAAAAACACGACGAGATTTTCAAAAACATGATGAAATTTTTTATAATACATGGGAATCAATTTATATATACACGACAATCTATTAAAAAAATTCACAATATTTTTTTAAATGTGATTAATTTTTTATGTATAGTTTGAACATTCTTTAAATAGACAATGAACATTTTTTAAACGTGATGGACATTATTGAAATAAATGATGAACAAATTTCTATATAGTATGAGCATATTTTAAAACGTGATAAACAGATTTTAAATACAAGATGAGAAATTTTTAAATATACTATTATTTTTAATAAGACATGGTGATTTTTTTTGTTAAAAACAATGTATATTTTATAATACACAGTGCTCATATTTCAGAAAATACACACTGATTTTTTATATACCTAGAATTTAGAAAAATAGACAATGAAAAATAATAAACATAAGAAAACAAAATTATTATGATAAAATGGAAAAGGAGGAACGATAAAATTTGATAATAAGAAGAAACAATGCAAAAATGCGTTCCATTTCAAAAATACATGTTGAGTAATTTATAAAATCAGGATGAACAGTTTTTAAGGAAATATTTTTTGTAAAAATACGCGATGAGCATTTCTAAATACATTTTGAAAATACATTAAGAACATTTTTAACATATGTAGTAAAAAAGTACTACCTCCATCCGGGATTAGAGGTCCGGCGAGCCATTGTACGCTGTATGGTTTTACAAGGCCGTGGCAGTTAGATTGATGAGTTTGTTCCTTCGATTCCCCCTGCAATTCACTGCTTTAATCATGATTGAGTTATTTTGAGTCTTTTAATTATGATTGGGTGCATGGAGTCATATACACTTGCTAGCCCATTGAGCATGCACGCAGTTACAGCGTGGGCTTCGTCCCTCTAGGTACCGCGCAGCCGATCATCGTGCCAAAGGGCGTTCTCCATCACCTTCAAAGCAGAGGGTGTGGCCATGAATTTGCTGCAATCGGCGCTATGGTTACTGGAACCAGCCGCATCGTGATACATGCGTTGACGATGACCAGTGGGATGCTGCAACTGAGGGTAATTTTGCTGGAATCAGTCGGTGGAGAAGCTGGAAGCGGCAGGGCGATAAGCTAGAACCAATTTCGACCGAACGACCGCCGAGAATCGTTTTGCTACAACTATTTTTTTTCTAAAACGGACATAAGTTTATGATGGGAATTGCAAGTGTTTTTGCTGAAACGACATTGGATTTGCTGGAAACCACTCCAAAAAAATGCTACCACCGTTTTTTGTTTTGCTGGAACCCGCACCCAAAATTGCTATCATCGGCTCTTGGGTTTGCTCGAAGGAACCACCAAAAATGCTTCCATCGGATTTGGTTTTTGCTGGAAGCACTCCAAACAATGCCACCACCAGCTTTTTGGCTGCGAGCCATGTCGTCGTCTGCCATTCCAAAACCGAGGGTCTGCGACATCTTTTGTTACAACCGTCATCGGCGCATTTGCTGCGACGACAATGGCCAGGCGTTTGCGACCAGCAAGGCAACTTCCTCCACGGTGACAGGAGATGGCGTGCGGCAACCGAGGGCGAGCGCGCGGTGGTTGAGGGGCGAACGTGGCGGCCATGTTTTCCTCTGTGATTTTTCGTACGGAAGGGATACGCGAGGGAGGAAAGGGACGTTGACTCAGATCCAACGGTACTTGGACATCGCATCCGATGGCTGGGGGCCGACCGGCGTGCTGGCGCCTAGCAGTCTCTGACTTTTATAGTGCACGAAAAAAGTTTATTTTTTCAATACATGAACTTTTCTTTTGGGTTGTAAGAATATTTTGTAGCAAGAGTTGAACAATACTGTAACCGTTTTGAGAACAATCTATCAAATATCGCCCTATCCAATCTCCAAAGGGGAGGGAAAGCCACGATGGCGCCTTCATGAAGGGTGTGGCTCTCAAGGGAGCTGTGACTGCCTTTGGTTAGACCACTCTTTCACCCATGCTTGAATTCACATCTAGATGTATGCTACAATAGAGCCACCGGATGCCAATCGTCGGTCATCGTGTAACCTCTAACCGTGGTGTAATAGCTAGTCTGCCACCGCTCTCACTATCTCGGTCCATTGCGAAGGCGAGGGAAGAGAGCATACCCACACCTTGCTGCCAGACATCTAGGCAAAGACACAGAGCGGCTTCTCGAGACAAATCCGACTCCACATACTACCGTCCCGGCGCGGGCTTCCTGCTGCCGCCGAGGCGACGACGAGCGCTAGTGGGGAAGGAGGATTAAGAGGAACCCTTCAATGTGCCGCTCCCCGTGTCGTCCAAGCGAGGAAACGCAAGGCGAAACTGCTTGCTACTTTCTTGCAACGAACGTTGATCGATTGGGATCATGGTTTTCTGTTTTAGTGATATTTGATTGAGATTAACTTAATTTCATTAATTTCAGTAGACATTAGATATTCCTTTCTACCGTAATCTTTCATTAATTTAAATAGTACAACCTTCGTTCCTAAATATAAGATGTTTTGACAGTTTGATTTAAACTACCAAAACGTATTATATTTAGGAACATAGGGTATACAAAGGAATCCAATTTTTTTTAAAGTTTCAAATGTTTTATTAAATTTAAGTGTATGTTCATTTCGGTTGTTGCTCAAAGTGAAAGTGAGACCATGTTTGGATCAAGTAAATGAGAACCCGGACCCCAAAAATATAGACCTCAAATTTGCAATAAAAGCTAGCAGCAACTGCCCAGCATGATTGTTTCGATGCAAGAACGCATCCATTTCTTTTTTGAGGGGAAAGAACGCATCCATTTCAGCATGTCATGTTGGTGGCTCACACGGCCTGGAATGGACAGGCACTTAATCCAGACACGGCACGCCCATGAAAAGAGGAGAACCAGAGAAAGGAAGCAAACATCAGAGGGCCATTACTTCCAAAATTAAACAGTGCTTTTAGATAGACTGGTTTTGTGCGGTCTGGAGCCCATGCATCTCCTATCTTTGCTCTCAAGCCCACCATGCCCCGCGCCCTTTTAAAGTGTCGCCCATCGCGGTCTCCATCTCGTTCTCGAGACGCCACGCTGGTTCCTCTTAAAGAGTCCATTCACGTCGCTCGCCGACCAACCGGAGGAGACGCGCCCGAATAAGAAGAAGACCGCGCGTCCCCATTGCTCGGCCGATCACCGGCGCCGATCGCCATGTCTTTCACCGGCACGCAGGACAAGTGCAAGACGTGCGACAAGACCGTCCATTTCATCGACCTCCTCACCGCCGACGGCGTCTCCTACCACAAGACATGCTTCAAGTGCAGCCACTGCAAGGGGACCCTCTCGGTATGCATTGCGGCCCCGGCCTCAGCTAATGCTTTTCACCTTGAACTCAACGGCAATATGTTTCGCTTTTGTGTCCTATTATTATATATATGTGTATACGTTTGTGCAAAATGGGAATATTGGCAACATGGCTTGCGTTTCATTTTCTGCATGGCCTCTAGATGTGCAACTACTCTTCCATGGATGGTGTTCTCTATTGCAAGACCCATTTCGAACAGCTCTTCAAGGAGACGGGGAACTTCTCAAAGAATTTTACGCCAGGTAATGCGAAACCGTAGTCCTAGCATACTGCTGACCAACAGATATTTTGACCTTTTGTTCCGTTACTCAGGTGGCAAATCCGCAGAGAAGAGCGAGGTACAGTTCCAGTGTGCAAACGTCGCATCTTCCCTTCTCAGAGATTATTCACCGATTCACGTCACATGTGTCAATGGGTAAACTATTTACATAGCGAATTCAAAATCAACTGCAGGCAAAGGCTCCAAGCAAGATGTCATCTGCCTTCTCTGGAACTCAAGATAAATGCGCGGCCTGCCAAAAGACCGTGTACCCATTGGAGAAGGTAAGAGGGATGATGTAATGTTACTTCGATAGTGGAGCAAGAGGCAGACATCGATTGAGTTGCCAAATATACATGCAAGATCACGAAAATAATTTGGCACGCGAATAATAACAACATTGCAAATCTTTACGTTTCGGTTCAGCTAACTTTGGAGGGCGAATGCTACCACAAGAGCTGCTTCAAGTGCTCGCATGGTGGCTGCATCTTGACGACCTCCTCGTATGCCGCTCTCAACGGAATCCTCTACTGCAAGATCCATTTCTCACAGCTGTTCAAGGAGAAGGGAAGCTACAACCATCTCATCAAGACCGCGCAAACAAAGAAGGAGAATGTGGAGGCTGCGGCTGCGGCAGAGGCAGGGGCGGAGGCAGTAGCTGCTGCTGCAGCAGCAACAGCAGAGCCGGAAGCACCACCGCAAGATGAAGAATAGAGCAAAGATTAGGAGCAAACCAAAGGAAACAACAGAACCAAATATTATATATAAAAAAAGGCTCCGCAATTTACAGATAGTAATTTGCAATACTTCCTTCCCTGCTTCCATTTTTGTATGGCCTCTCAAAGCTTGCTTTTGTTCAAGCTGGAATTGTATCATTTCTCGAAAACTTGTCACCTGGACATGAAACTATTGGTTTGCACAGCCAAAAATATTACTTTGTGTTACACGAATACTTTCTTTGAATTTTTTGAACATAAGGGACAAAGACATTTCTTTTGAGGCCTCGTTGATTCAAATGATTTGTAAAGGAAATTTGGAGGATTCCGGGGTTTCTAGCCTACATCTGGCATTCCAAAAAATCATGAACATAACATCCCTTTCATGTACGATGTTTTGACATACTTGTGTTTTTTCTTGTAACTCCCGTATATTGCATTTCGGTATTTCTTTATGACACCTGATATGTATCTCCGGACGAAACCTTTCTTTGGATACCCCTATTTGTTCAATGTTGTGCATCATTTCATGGCCTCCATTCATATATACATGGAACAAGAAGATTTGTTGGATTTTTAGCCCAATCTCTCTTTTCTACAGTTAAATCTCGGGGCGAGATTCAATTTGAAGGGGTCGATTGTAACAGCCAAAGAGCAACATATTTATTAGGAATTGATTGTGCATCATGACCATCTCATAAGCATCATTTTCATTCATTTTAATATGAAAATATGGATTTTTTTAGAGAAAAGGCACGAAGGCCCAACTCCAAATTAATGAAGCCATCAACCGGCTAGGATACAATGGTGCTGAATTACAAAAGCAAAGACTTGACCAAAAACTGAAAAATACATGCCAAATTCACTACGACCCAGAGCAGCAGCGAACAGAGCATCAAGAGAAACTGCGATCAAGCCGCCGGAGATCTTGAGCAGACAGAACAGCAGGGCCGAAGCCACTCTGCGCCGACAATTGCCGTGGACATGAAGGCCCAGACCGCTTGAAGGAAACCATCGATTCCGCCGCCCACTGCCGGAGGGGAGACCACTATCTCCCCTTCGTCCAGACCGTGCTGGACGCCCACCACCGGCCGGCAGCCAACCAGCAGACAAGGAGGGGAGCCACTGAAAGATGCGGAAGAACCCAAACGCCACCAACAACGCCATCAACCAGGGGATCCGAGCACAGCTGCCGCCACCCACCACCTAGCCGCACGCCTAACCTCCAACCACCCCTTGAACGGCGCCTCCAGGGAGGACTGAGACGCCAAAACGCCTCCGCCGTCCGGCCAAAAGGCCAAGACTTTCGCCCGAAGCAGGAAGGGGGACGAGGGGGACGGATCTGGAAGCCCGACCCGCCCTTAAGAGGGGAACGACACCGGAGCACCGCTGGCGTCGAGGTCGACGCGAAATCGACCAGGGGTTTCCCCCGTTCCAAGACTCCACCACCCCATCCTCGGCCAGATCTGACGGGCCAGCCACCAAATCGGGAGAGGAGGCCACTGCGAGGGGAAGGGGCCGAGAGGAAGAAGAGTCGCCCGCCGCTGCAGCAAGACCTCGCCGCCCTCATGCCACCCACGCGGCCGGAAGGGACGACCAACACCCGCGCGCGCCATCCACCGGAAAGATCGGCGCTGCCATCTCCCAGTAGAGGATTCCGCCCTGGCTTCCAGAGCCCCTCACAGTGGCGTGAGGCAGCAGATCCTCGCTGCCACCTTCACCGGAAGACGAGCAGCAGCCGGTGGGATCCTCGGGTGGCAGCGGGGCGGGGGGAGGAGGGAGGAAAGGTGACGACGGCTAGGGTTTGAGGTCGCTCCCGAGTCGCCCGCGAGGGGCGACGCGAGAGCCGCGAGGGGGGAGGAGGGTCTAGTGCCACCGATAGCCTCTCTTTCTTTGTGTTTGAAAATATGGATTAATTCAACCCTCATCTTTTTCTTAAAGTTCTAGAACCCTAAATTTGTCGATTGTCCAACATACTCTTTCAAACAAGGGTTTGCTATTTCACATCTAGATGTGAAATAGCTATCTCATATCTAAATTTATAACCGTTTGATCTTGTTTGCCTTTTAAGATTCGTACAGCTTGTTCGGCTCGTATGCGCCCTCGCTTGTGTCGCGTTTGTCACGCGCGGCGGCCCGTGTTAGGTCCATAAGAGGTGGGGCGGCCCGTATACTGTGTCGCTCGTGGCCTCTTGTTGTTGTCTATTTTTTTTTGAGGATCGCCTCTTGTTGTTGTCGCTGTGTGGGTTTCGTTAACCGTCAAAAAAAGAAGTGCGTACACCTGCCTGCCCGTTGTACGGTTGTAGGCTTTTTTGTTTCTTATACGGGTCCCCCGTTTTTGTGCTTTGTGGGCTTTCAACCAGGAGAAAGCGTAAATTGTTTTTTTTGGGGGGAGAGGAAAGTGTGTCAGTCGTTGTGTGTCCTTTGTAAGAGCTTCCTGCCAGTTGTTTGGTTTTTGTCTCCCTGGAACGTATGTGTATGAATGAGCTGACCAATGAAGTACCGGTTTTGGGAGAAGCTTCCAACCATTGTTTTTTTGTTCATTTTTCTCTTTTTATTTTTTTGTCCTATTTATATTTTTTAATGTTCATGATTTTTGTTGGTTCCAGTTGCAAGTTAATCATCAACTCGTAACTGGACACACCCTTGTTTTATTTCAGTTTGCTGGACAATCTTTGATCGTTTTTAGTTGTAGCTGCAAGTCAACAATCGACTTGCAACTGGGTCTGGCTCTTTTTTCGTCCCAGTTGCAAGTCCATCATTGACATGCAACTAGGTCCTTAATTTTTTGTTTTGTCCGAGTTATAAGTTCACTCATGACTCGCAACTGGCTGTGAGATTTTTTTTGACCCAATTGCAAGTCCACCATTGACTTGCAACTGGGTTCAACCATATTTTTATCCAGTCGCAAATACACTATCGACTCACAACTAGGAACATAATTTTCTTTTCCAGTTGCAAGTCCACCCTTGAGATGCAAGCGGGCATTTTATTTGATAAACATTTCTATTTGTTGAACCATTTGTGAATACGCGCCTTTGCTGCTTGTCCAGCACCATCTCGCAACTAGGGCTTGACTTTTTTGGTTCCCGTTGCAAGGCAACCATCGACTTGTAACTAGGCCCCTTGATCTTTTATTTGGTTGCAGATGCAAGTCAATCATTGACTCGCAACTAGGCCCAACCTTCTTTTTGTCCCAGATGCAAGTCCACCATTGACAGGCATCTGGGTTCTTAATCTTGTTTGCCCAATTGCAAGTCCACTCATGACTTGCAATTGGACCCAATATTTTTCACCCAATTGCAAGTCCACCATCCACCTGCAACTCGGTTCGATCTTTCTTTTCTCTAGTTGCAAATCCATTATCGACTCGCAACTGGGCCGGCAATTTTCTTTTTCAATAACAACTCCATCATTGACATGCAAGTGGGCACTTGATCATTTTTTATTGATAAACAGAATTTGAATACGCGCCTCGGTTGCAAGTCCATCACCGACTCACAACTAGCGGTTGACTTTTTTGTTTTAGTTTCAAGTCAACCATCGACTCGCAACTGGGTACGCCCTTGTTTTGTCCCAGTTGCAAGACAACCATCGATTAACAACTGGGTCCCTTTATCTTCTTTTGTTGCAGTTGCAAGTCAACCTTGACTCGCAACTAGGCCTGATCCTTTTCTATGTCTAAGTTGCAACTCCATCATTGACACGCAACTGGATACTTTTTTTTGCCCGAGTTGCAAGTCCACCCATGACTCGCAATTGGACCCAATATTTTTATTTCATATAGCTTGTCAGAAACATTACACTCTAGTTGTCAGTTTAATTCAATTTGTGTCGAATTACCTGTTTTTATTTTCATATAGCTTGCCAAAAAAATTACATCCAATTGCCAGGATTATTTGTTATGCTTGCCTGCCTGGTTAATTTGTTATAAGTTAGCATGAAGCTTGATAAAAAAATGTGTACTGACCATTTTGTGGCGCCCCCAATTTGACCGTACACTAATCATGCACGCAAATGTGTACGATCAAGATCAAGGACTCACGGGAAGATATCACAACACAACTCTACAAATAAAATAAGTCATACAAGCATCATATTACAAGCCAGGGGCCTCGAGGGCTCGAATACAAGAGCTCGATCATAGACGAGTCAGCGGAAGCAACAATATCTGAGTACAGACATAAGTTAAACAAGTTTGCCTTAAGAAGGCTAGCACAAACTGGGATACAGATCGAAAGAGGCGCAGGCCTCCTGCCTGGGATCCTCCTAAACTACTCCTGGTCGTCGTCAGCGGGCAGCACGTAGTAGTAGGCACCTCCGGTGTAGTAGGAGTCGTCGTCGACGGTGGCGTCTGGCTCCTGGGCTCCAACATCTGGTTGCGACAACCAGGTAGAAGGGATAGGGGGAAAAGAGGGAGAAAGCAACCGTGAGTACTCATCCAAAGTACTCGCAAGCAAGAAGCTACACTACATATGCATGGGTAACAAATGGAATAAGGGTATCATATGTGGACTGAACTGCAGAATGCCAGAATAAGAGGGGGATAACTAATCCTGTCGAAGACTACGCTTCTGGCAACCTCCGTCTTGCAACATGTAGAAGAGAGTAGAAGGAAGTCCTCCAAGTAGCATCGCATAGCATAAACCTAACCGATGATCCTCCCCTCGTCGCCCTGTGAGAGAGCGATCACCGGTTGTATCTGGCACTTGGAAGGGTGTGTTTTATTAAGTATCCGGTTCTAGTTGTCATAAGGTCAAGGTACAACTCCAAGTCGTCCTGTTACCGAAGATCACGACTATTCGAATAGATTAACTTCCCTGCAGGGGTGCACCACATACCCCAACACGCTCGATCCCATTTGGCCGGACACACTTTCCTGGGTCATGCCCGGCCTCGGAAGATCAACACGTCGCAGCCCCACCTAGACCAACAGAGAGGTCAGCACGCCGGTCTAAACCTAAGCGCCCAGGGGTCTGGGCCCATCGCCCTTAGCACACCTGCACGTTGCGAACGCGGCCGAAAGCAGACCTAGCCTAGTGGCCTTCCAGTCCAATCCGGCGCGCGCCACTCAGTCGCTGACGTCACGAAGGCTTCGGCTGATACCACGACGCCGGGATACCCATAACTACTCCCGCGTAGATGGTTAGTGCGTATAGACCAAATGGCCAGACTCAGATCAAATACCCAGATCTCGTTAAGCGTGTTAAGTATCCGCGAACGCCGACAAGGGCCAGGCCCACCTCTCTCCTAGGTGGTCAGAACCTGCCCTGCCGCTCCGCCTCAAAACTCCACTCGCGGGTGCTCCTCAAGCCGACCCGTCTTTAGTCACCACATGTATCATGTATAAAGTATATAGCATATACCCGTGATCAACTCCCGAGTGATCACGGCCCGATAGTATAGCATGGCAGACGGACAAGGATGTAGGGCCACTGATGATAAACTAGCATCCTATACTAAGCAATAGGATTGCAGGTAAAGATAACAACAGTAGTAGCAAGGACAGGCTATGCATCAGTATAGGATTAACGGGAAGCAGTAACATGCTACGCTACTCTAATGCAAGCAGTATAGAGAAGAGTAGGCGATATCTGGTGATCAAAGGGGGGGCTTGCCTGGTTGCTCTGGCAAGAGAGAAGGGTCGTCAACTCCGTAGTCGTACTGGGTAGCAGCGGCGTCGGTCCCGGTGTCTAGCGAGAGAAGAGGGGGGAGAAACAATAAATATTTAAGCAAACAGATGCATAGCGATGCATGACATGACAAGTATCGGTGCTAGGGGTGCCCTATCTCGGTATGAGGTGATACCGGTGAAGGGGGGAAACATCCGGGAAAATATCCCCGGTGTTTCGCGTTTTTGGACAGATGAAACAGAGGGGGAAAGTTGCGTGTTCGCTATGCTAGGGATGCGTGGCGGATAAACGGGCTGCGTATTCAAATTCGTCTCGTCGTTCTGAGCAACTTTCATGTACAAAGTTTTTCCATCCGAGCTACGGTTTATTTTATATTAATTTTAAAAGATTTAAATCATCTTTAGGATTTATTTAATTAATCTAATCAACATTATTCAGAATAGTGTCTGCTGACGTCATCATGACGTCAGTATGACTTGGTCAACCTGACAGGTGGGTCCCGATCGTCATTAACTGTTTAGTCTAATTAGGGTTTAACTAATCTAATTACTGTTTATTTAACCTAACTAGTTAATTAGATTAGTTAATTAGGATTAATTAACTTAATTAACTAATTAGTTAATTTAATTATTGATTAATTATTTATATTTTTTATATTTTTTTTCTTTTTTTATAATTCGTTTTTTTATTAAACGTTCTGGGGCGGGCCCCACATGTCTGTGGCCCCAAGGGCCTAACGGGCACAGGGCGGTGCGAGCACGGGCATCGCCCGAACGGGCATGGGTGCTGGGCGCCCAAGACGGTCCAGGCGCGGCCCGCCGCACGGTGGGAGTGGTAGCGCGCCGGCGAGGTTTGGCCGGGGCGCCACCGGCCGGAGCAGTGCGGGCGGGGGCATGGGTCAAAGGTGGCGGCGGCCGTGATCGCAGTAGCGCGCGGGAGGCCGCGCGGGGCAGTGGGCGAGGCCGGCACGAGATGCGGGCGCAGGGGAGCAGGGCGCGGGGGCCGGGGTGCCGGAGTTGGCCACGGGCGTAGCGGCGTCGCCGGCGCAGGGGGGGGGTTCGGTGGCCGCAGCGGAGGCGGCAGGGGGGCTGCGGGCCACGGCAGGGGCGGTGCGCGGGCACGGCGCGGTGAACGCGCATCGGACGCGGCCCGGAGCGCGTCAACCGCGGGCGAGATTGGCGGGGACCGCGGCGACGAGTGCGAGCGCGCGAGGGAGAGGGGGGGAGCAAGGCGGGGCTCACATCAGGCATGTAGGGAACGGGGCAGTGGGGCTTGGGGAGGACGACGGCGATGACGTGCGTAGGAGGGAGGCAGACCGGTGAGGTGGAGGAGGCAGTCCGACGAGGGAGCTCTGGCGACAGGCGGCGGGGCGGCGTCGGGCACGACGGGCGCAGCGCCTCGATCCAGCGAGGGAGGGGATGAGGACGAGCGACGATGGTGTAGGCGAGTGGCTTGAGGAGAGGAGAAGGCCTCGGCGAGGTTTTCGGGCGGCAGTGGTGCGATGCACGGCGACGAGGCGATGCGGACGGCGTCGAGGGGGGTTTCGTCCCCGATCCAGATTTGGATCGGGAGAGGGGGAACATGGGAGCGAGTGGGGGGGGAGTGGTGCGTTGGGGGGGTTAGGGTTTCGGGGCAGGGGGTGGGGGTGGCCTATAGGCCAGGGGATGGCCGGCTGGGCCATGGCCCAGTTGGGCCAAGGGGTCCAGTGGGGGGTGGTCTCCTTTTACCTCTTTTTTTTTGATTAGTTTTCTTTTCTGTTTTTGTGTTTTCTTTTCCTTTTATTTATTCTTTCCTGCTTTATTGTAGTTGCATTCTATTTTAGTAAAACATACACCTAGTATCTAAATTAGTATTACAACCTAGTCCATAGTCACAAAAAGTTTAGACCCCAAATAACTTACTTTGACATTTTATTAAATATAAAAGTTATTCAAATAATCATTTTTACTACTGTTTTATTCATCTCATAGTATTTAAACATTTTATAAATGTGTGGTTTTTCCCCATAATTATCTATGCAATATTTGGTTCACTCCGAACATTTTGATTTTAATATTTGAAAACTTTTATTGTTTGCCAAATTTTGAATTTGAATTTGAATCGGTTTCGAACTAACTGGAGATTAGCAACTATGAACGAGGTGACGTGGCATCATTAGCAGAGGATCTCTGTAGCTTAATTACCCGGGCGTCACACATTTGCATCGGTCAGAGTAGCATGAAAAAGTAACTTTGTCATTGTCTTGTAGCGAACACATGGCCAGTGTGCTTGTTCGTAAGAAAAAATAATGTAGAAGTTTAACTCTACTTTATAGCAAAAACAAAGGATATGTATTGTAGCACAGCGCAGCATCAGCATGCATGCTACTGTAGCGTTCTGTATCGTTGGCACTGCGTTCTAGTGTAGTTCGATTGCGACGCACCCAAGTAACAGCGTGCACACGCCCACCGCACGGAATGGTCGCTCTGCGACGTACACTACTTAGATTTTTTTGACCAAACAAACAAACAGTGTTGATATCATACTTAGATGTGAGATATTATCTCACATCTAGATGAGATATAGTCTTGCCATGGCCTCAAGTTCATCATGTGGGCCCACTAAAATTTAAGGATTAAAAAGATTTTATTTTGATTTTGGATTAAACTAATTAAAATGAAAATTGATAATACATATAGATTTTTTACCTATTTAAATTGAGGATTTTAGATGGTGAAATCTCTTGAAAGCCTATATTTAGCCTTACAATATTTTTAGGAACCTACAGTAATTATTCCATAAAATTTTCAGGAATATATAACACACTTAAAGTTTAACTCCAAATACAAATTTATAAGGATTTATATACATATAAAATATAAACACATTCCAGAATTATAACCTTTTATGTGGCTTGAAAATAGCTAGAGGCTTCACCTAAATTTTTCATGATTTTTGATACCCCCTGTTAATTTAAAACGCAGCAACTAATTATGAGAACCATGCTACCTCGAGGGCGGAAGGCTGTGTGAGGCGACGAAGCCATGGAGGGCTCCGGCAAACTGCTGCTAGTGAGAGAGAACAACGCAAGTAAGATCTTCTCCTCAACACCTCGCGCTGGGAGGCATCCGAGATGACAAGTGCGCGGCCAGCCCAAATCTCGGCCGGCCGGCCGGCGCCTAGTATTGGACTTCAAGTTTTAGAATTCTCCAAAGTCAAATTTATTTAAGTTTGACAAACTTTATGGAAAAATTTGCTAATATCTACAACATCAAATGCACATAATATGAAAATATATTTTATAATGACTAATGAGATTAATTTGATGTTCTAGATATTAAACTTGGTCAAACCTAAACTGGTTTGACTCTGGACAAGCGCAAGACTTCTTATTTTGAAAACAGAGAGGGGTGCTTGAAAGTTGAAACTAGAACAACGATCATTATCAATAGGCACACATTGTAACAAAAGATACACTAAGAAAGATACTTCTATTAGACGAAAATAAGACTATGTATTACGGTTCTGTCTATAATAAAGTCTATCTAAAGACTAAGTATGTAGCACGACTGAGATGGTATCGCGACTAAGCTTCAAATCATCAAACGAGGCACCAACGTCGAGCAGCTCTTCGAAGTTCTGTCCAGCCAGCCTCATGATCCGGAAGGCCTGCTCCTTCCCCGTCTGTTCAACTACAACTGATCTGCAGTATGCAAAGAGCACCGCGATTTTCCGCGTACTCCCAAACTCCTTGGTGACCATGTTACCAGCAGGGAACCGTACCCTCAGCTTGCAGACCGTCTCTCCTTCCATAGGCTGCCCGTCGTCCACCGCAGGTGCCTTTATCTCCTCAACCTTGGGCGCCGGAGCCGCCTCGACCTCGTCAACCTTGGGCGCCGGAGCCGGTTGTGCATCAGAGGCAGCGGTGTTAGGCATTGCGGTTGCAGGTTCTTGTGCAGCAGGGGTTTCACCGCTTTCGAGCGTTGCCGTTCTTCGGACTATCTTGGGTTTGGACATCAAGCTGGGCTTCGACTCGGTGAACTTGCCAATGCTTGTCAGGAAATCATCGGGCTGCTGGACAAGGCCGCACCACTTATCGAGCAACTGCCCCGTGACTGGGTCGAGGACGAGCACGGCTGGAAGCTGATCATGATGGACACTGTAGTAGGAGCACACCTTGAGCCCCTCGTCGCCTTCCCGCCCCCTCTTCTCCAGAAGCAAGAAGATGAAATTGTCCTTGATCACCTGGACGACCACCTCGTTCGACCACAGGTCTCGGTTGTGTTGCTGCGACTTGAAGTCGCCGCTTGACTGTAGGTTCACCAGCAGCCAACGGTCCTTGCTCGCCGCGTGTGCTTTGGCGTTGTGGAAGCTTCCACCGAACATGATCTCGTACGGAGGCCGGAACAGCTCTTCCAGCGTCTTCTCGGTCTGGCCCGGTTGCCCCTCCAGTGCCTCCATGCGGCCGTCGTTGCTGTCAGTTTCCGCCGCCTCCAAGTAGGCGCCGTCGTCGTCCGACTCCGTGCCGTGGTACTCGTCCTCCGCCTGCATGTCACCGTAGTCGTACTCTTCTTCCATCGCCACCTTGTCCTCTTGCCTGTTATCTTCTTCGGCCACCTTCATTTGTTCGTCATGGCCGCTCATGTTGATTTCTTCGGTTTCCTTTGAGCCGGTGTCACCATCAGATCCACACCCGGTCGCGGTCATGTCAGGAATAAATGTATATTCCATCGGCGCCGGACGATCAACAGACCATGGAGATGGCGGCGCCCTGTCAGCGTAGAAGTTGCCGTTGCCGTACAGCGTGGCGGGGATGGGATCGCGCACCCTGCCGTCGGGCACCGTTTCGGAGCGGGCAGCGACGGGAGCGGTGTCACCGTCAGATTCCCACCCGGTCGCGGGTATGTCAGGCATAGATGTATATGCCATGGGCGCCGGACGCTGGACAGACCAGGGAGATGGCCGAGCCCTGTCGGCGCTCCATATGGACGGCGCGGCGCGGGCAGTGCTGGAACCGGCAGCGTACAAGTTGGCGTTGCCGTACAGCGCGGCGGAGCGGGCGGGGATGGGATCGCGCACCGTGTCGTCGTGCATCGTTTCGGAGCGGGCGGCGACGGGGGCATCGGGCGCGGGGTCGGCGAGGCCGGTGGTGAAGTAGCGGTTGATGGCGGCCTCGAGTTGCCAGCCACAGAAGGCAAGGTGACGCTCGGCAGCCGACCGTGAGTCGCAGGCCGTGACGTCCATGAAGGAGTCGACGACTGCCTCTCGTAGGATGCCGTCCTCCATCTTGGGTTTGATCGAGCGGCGCGGTTCTCCGGTAGATGACTAGCTAGCTAGGGCTCCCCGGTTGGTTTGTTTGGTATACCGTGATTGCGCGGAGGCCTTCCTTTATATTGGTCGCGATCGATCTGCGTAGGCCGAGTATGAGAAGAAGTCGGTCGCAGATCTTCCGCGCAATTGTTAACTCTCCCAGTAATATTTGGAGTTAGTTTTTTTTTTGGAGTGAAATATTCCGGGTTAGTTTGTGCGCGTGAGACCTTGTGGGCTTTCCCATATTCCAGACTATATCGGGCCCCGGCCTGTAAAGAGGATCTACTTCGTGAATTTAAAAAACATTCATGATTTTTTTTAAATGATCACAAACTAGAAAGATGTTCATGGATATAAAAATGTTCACCATTTTAACAGAAGTAGGCTTGAAACTAAAAAAATGTTTGTGAACTTTAAAAAATTCAAGAACGTAGAAAATATTCAGAATTTCTAAAATAATACTTGTAAGTTTAAAAAATATATAGAATGAACTTTTAAAAATGTATATTTAGGCCTTTGTTAATTAATTTATTTTTTGTCATTCCTACTGCTTCAAGGTCGGTCGGAAGAGTTTGAAGAGAGCAGTAAATTTGCCGTTTTATTCGCCCTTGGGTCGTGGTGAACCCACTTGTGGACTTCGGACCCCTCCGGAATCCTTTGGAACCTTCTGGAAGCTTCCCGGTACAATACCAAAAAAACTGCACCTTTTTCCGGAACCCAAAATATGACTTTCCATATATAAATCTTTACCTCCCGACCATTCCGAGACTCCTCGTGACGTCCGGGACTCCGAACAACATTTGGTTACCACTCATCAAATATCCCAATACTACTCTAGTGTCATCGAATGTTAAGCGTGCGGACTCTACGGGTTCGAGAACTATGTAGACATGACCGATACACCTCTCCGGTCAATAACCAATAGCGGAACCTCGATGCCCATATTGGCTCCTACATATTCTACGAAGATCTTTATCGGTCGAACCGTTATGACAACATACGTTATTCCCTTTGTCATCGGTATGTTACTTGCCCGAGATTCGATCGTCGGTATCTTCATACGTAGTTCAATCTCGTTACCGGCAAGTCTCTTTACTCGTTTCGTAATGCATCAACTTGTAACTAACTCATTAGTCACTTTGCTTGCAAGGCTTCTTCTGATGTGCATTACCGAGATGGCCCAGAGATACCTCTCCGATACTCGGAGTGACAAATCCTAATCTCGATCTATGCCAACCCAAAACACACCTTCGGAGATACCTGTAGAGCATATTTATAATCACCCAGTTACGTTGTGACGTTTGATAGCACAAAAGGTATTCCTTCGGTATCCGGGAGTTGTATAATCTCATAGTCGAAGGAATATGTATTTGACATGAAGAAAGCAATAGCAATAAAACTGAACGATCAATATGCTAAGCTAACAGATGGGTCTTGTCCATCACATCATTCTCCTAATGATGTGATCCCGTTCATCAAATGACAACACATGTCTATGGTTAGGAAACTTAACCATCTTTGATTAACGAGCTAGTCTCTAGTAGAGGCTTACTAGGGATACGTTGTTTTGTCTATGTATCCACACATGTATCAAGTTTCCGGTTAATACAATTCTAGCATGAATACTAAACATTTATCATGATATAAGGAAATATAAAATAATAACTTTATTATTGCCTCTAGGGTATATTTCCTTTATACCCGTCACTTGATACTACCCCCGTCCTGGATCTTTTGGAAGCTAGGGTGTCCAAGGAGGATAATGAGAGGTTGTGTGCGGCCTGCAGCGGCAAGGAAATTGCGGATGCATTATTTCAGATTGGTCCTTTGAAGGCTCTAGGCCCAGATTGTTTTCCTACTAGATTTTTTCAGCAGTATTGGAGCACTTTTAAGGACAGCGTGATTTGTTCTGTCAAGAAATTTTTTAGGACTGGAATTATGCCAGAGGGAGTAAATTCTACTTCCATTATTCTGATTCCTAAAAATTCTAATCCTACTAATTTGATTGATTACATGCCCATTAGTCTACGCAATGTCATTTACAAGGTTATTTCCAAATGCCTTGTTAATCGTTTGAGGCCACGATTGGATGACATTATTTCTCTGGAGTAGAGTGTGTGTATTATTGTGAGGATGACCACAGACAATTCTCTTGTGGCCTTCGAATGAATCCATCATATTAAACATGAAAAGGAGCCAACAAGGAGTTTTTTTGCGTATAAGCTTGATTTGTCCAAAGCATATGACAGGGTTGATTGGGTGTTCTTGAAGCAGGTGATGCAAAAGCTGGGTTTCTCTCATCGGTGGGTGGACTGGATGATGTCTTGTGTCACATCGGTGAGTTATTCTGTCAAATTAGATGGAAACCTCTTGGATTCATTTGCACTGTTGCATGGTCTTTGGCAATGGTACCCCCTTTTGTAAGTGCATCTAGTGCCCCTTAGTGATTTTGGTGTATTGAAGACTTATAGGTTAAGGGACTAATGCGTGTGTGAGTGTACACAGGTCTATAAGTTTATGAGGAGTTTGATATTTACAGGAAAAGTCGACCCCTAAAAATGAATATCTTCGACTGAAGATTTTGGTATTTCTGAAGACTTTCATGAAGACTTTGAAAGTGAAGAAATTGGTGTGTCCGTGAAGACTTGATATTCATGCGAGGAATATGAAGCTTGAAGACTTTCGTTAGTTTTATTTTTCTCTTTCTTGAGTCATAGGAAACACCGTACTGTTAAAGGGGGTCGAGGAAATACTAAGGAAAAATTTCCATGTGATGCTCAACTCAAAATCCTACACCTACCAATCCCTTCGAGTGAAGCCATTGGAAATCTCATACAGTTCAGTCAATTTCTTCAGTGACAGAGACGAAGTTCTTCTGGTCCCTGAGAAATTTGTCCTGACTGAGGAGTTAGGAATTCGCCAGTGCGGATTGCCTACACAGTGAGGAACATGATAGCCCTGAGGATTCTACTACTCAAAATTCCGACCGTTGCTGTGCTATGCGCCAGCTGTCCCAAAATATCTATCCACCTAACGGTCATATCATTGAAGGGCATTTATGTCTTATCATGTCGGGCTACTCCCTAGGCTATAAATAGCCGCCCCCTACAACCACTAGCGGGTTGGCTGCTTCGAGAGAAACTAACACTTGTCATTTGAGAGCAACCCATCCTCCGAGGACTTTGAGCGAAAATCATCAAGTGAGGAAAAACCAAAAACCCAAAACCCAAACACCTACAAACCCCAAGTGATTGAGCATCACTGAAGAGATTGATCCTGAGTGGATCCGACGCTTGTTACCTTTGAAGACTGTGCTTCTTCCAGATGGTTAGGCGTCATGGTCTAGAGCATCCAAGAGGAATTGTGGATCGCCGAGTGACCAAGTTTGTGAAGGTTTGGAAGTCGCCTGAAGACTTACCACGAGTGATTGGATGAGGTCTGTGTGACCTTAGTTCAAGGAGAATACGGTGAGGACTGGGTGTCTTGGACTAAGTGTCCTTGACTGGGTGTCCGGGACTGTGTGTCCTTGAGTTTAAATACTCAGCCGCTCCAACCAGACGTACAACTGAGACAGCAGTTGGAACTGGTCTACCAAATCATTGTCTTCACCGAGCGTACTAGTTCTATTTCCTCAACTCTTTCATTTCCTCATAACTATGTTGTATGTTTGTTCATATCTGTGTTTGAAGACTTTGACCGAAGACTTTCTCAATTTCCTCAGTTCAATTTCTTCAGTCTGTTTGTCTTCATCCTGTGTTATCCTGTGATTACGCTTCCTGTACTCTGTGCCTGTCTTCATTTCATCATGATGACTATGCTTGTATTCTGTTATGTTTACTTTTGAGTACTTATTCCGTCGCTAGTAGTTCTTCGCTAAGGAATTTCCTCACCGGCAAATTCCTCAGTGAAGAATTTCATAAAAATCGCCTATTCACCCCCCTCTAGTCAATATAACACACTTTCAATTGATATCAGAGCAAGGTACTCCCTTGTTCTATGTGATTTTGGTTTAACCGCCTGGAGTTTTAGTTATGTCGACCGCAGGTATGATCAAGGTCTCTGCTGGGTGTCCTACCTTCGATGGGACGGACTACCCCTACCGGAAGAATAAGATGCGAATGCATCTTGAAGCAATTGATAACGATCTCTGGTATGTTGTGAAAAATGGTGTTCCCTCAGTCACACCTTCTCTGAATGCTGCCGATGTGAAGAGATTCAAGCAACTCGACTCTCAAGCGAAGAATATCATATGTGGCTATCTGAGCAAAGGACAGTATGGCAGAGTGAGTGCTTTGGAAACAACGAAGCTTATCTGGGACAGGTTGTCCAAAGTGAATGAAGGAGTCTCAACTCAGCGTGACTCTCGAGTTGATGTTCTTCGCAATCTCTTCAACCGCTTCAAAAGACTCGATAATGAAAATGTTCAACAAACCTTCGATCGCCTCACTGACATCTCAAATGAGCTTCAAGCACTAGGTGCCACTAACATCACTGACCATGAGGTGGTGAAGAACGTGCTGATTCCTCATTTGACACTCTGGCATTGATGATACAAGAACGTGCTGATTACAAGTCACTTGATCCCGCTGATATTCTCGAGAGGCTAAATACTCATGAGTTCCAACTTGCTGAAAAGAAAGATCTCTATGGTTCAAGCTATGGCAGAACACATGCACTGAAGACCAAGGCAGTATCTGAGTCCAAAGATGAAGACTCTGGTAGCAGCCTTGGTGATCCTGAAGAACTGAGCCATGATCTGGCTCTGCTCGTGAAGAAGTTCCAAAAGTTCTCAAGACGTGGTCGCCTTGGAAGATCCTCAAGGAGCAATGATTCCTCATCCAGTGACTACAAGAAGAGGCTCTGTCACAAATGCAAGAAACCTGGACATTTCATTCAAGATTGTCCTCAGTGGGAAAAGGAATCAAAGAAGAAGAAATACAAGGATTACAGTTCTGATGATGCGAAGAAAAAGAAGAAATCCACAAAATCCTCATCATCAAAATTCTCCAAGCCTTCATATCACAAGAAGAGCATCTCCAAGAAGGCCATGGCATTTATTGGCAAGGAAATGGACTCTAAAGCTGAATCTGAAGAAAATGAGGAAGATGAGTCATCTGAGGAGTCCGAATCCGGAGTGGCGAGCCTAGCTCTCGCTACTTCATTCGTCAGCAAGTCTATCTTCAACACTGAAGAAAATTACCTCACCAACAAGGCTGATGAAGGCGATGATGACTACGCTCCCACCTATTGCTTCATGGCAAAGGGTGCCAAGGTACTCAAATATACCTCCTCTGAATCAAGTGAGAATGAATCTGATGAAAACCTTAAGCCCAACTATTCTAAACTTGCTAAGATAGCTATAAAACAACAAAGGGCTTTAGAAAAGGTTCAAAACATGCTAAATAAAAGTGATGATATGTTTGGTGAAGAAATGGATCGCACTGAAACTTTGACTGAAAATCTTCAGAGACTTCAGTCCAAGCTTGACAAATTTCAAAGTCGTCATAACACTCTCTTATCGGATCATGAGAAGCTTTCTTATGAATTTCTTCAAAGAAAGCAAGACCTTGAGAAGCTAAGAGTGAGTTATGAAGATCTTCAGAAGGAGCACGATTCATTACTTGCTCAACAAATCAGCGCATCTCAGGAAGAATTTGTTCCTCCATGCTTGAAGTGCATTGAACGTGAATCTGCTAATTCTTCACCTGAATGTTCAAATGCTGCTAATGTTTCAAATTCTTCACATGCCTCTGCTATCACTAATTCCTCATCTGAGGACATTGCTAGTATCACTGACGATGCAGGGCTGAAGGAATTGTACACGACAGGCATGTACAAAAGCCTCAAAGGGCATCAGGCTCTTTGTGATGTGCTTAAAAAGCAGATCCTCAACAGGAACCCTAGGAAAGAGGGTATCGCCTTTGAGAGGAAACTCAATGCTGATGGTACATATTGGAAGCCTGAGCAGTACCCCAAAACTACATGGGTTGCTGCAAAGGGACCTCCAGTTGATCCATCTAACTTATCTGGATTTGCATGTGAATCTCCTCATTCTGATGATGAGTCAATTGACTCCAACTATAAGCTATTCAAAAATCAGAATGGTGAAGTATTTGCTAGATATATTGGCACTAACTGCAGGAACGGCTCCCCTATGAAGAAAATCTGGGTTCCCAAAAGATGTCTTGATAATCTTCAGGTGAATGTCATCATGACACCACCTGTGAAGAATAGGAACCCCAGATCAAATTCTTCATATGGACCAAATTCCTCATATGGAGCAGAGTCCTCATATGAACATCATCATGCTAACCCGTCTGTTTCGCAGGGAAGATCTAAGGATTATGGATATGTGCATTATTCTTCAAATCATTATGTCCATAAGTCCTCGAAGAATTTCTCTGCTTACTTTTATGCTTACTCTAACCCCTCTTATGTGAAACGAAATGGACTGGCTTCTATGCCATCCTTCTCGTATGGAGCTCGCAGAATGATGAACTCTTTGCCACCCCTTCAGATGTGGGTGGTGAAGAAAAAGAACTAATCTCTTCTGCAGGGTCAGGTCTCTAGACACACATAATCATCTGAAGAATTTGCTGGAGACCTGAGCATGCCTGAAAGGACGCAGGCTAACCATGAAGAAATGAACTTTCATTTCTCACGTCCTCATATTGCTTTATCAGTTCTTTTACTTGATGAAATTGATCTGATGAATTGATGTCATATTCTTCACTGAGAAAGTATATGAGTCTGTAAGCTGCACTAATTCATCTGCAGGATGATGAACCCAAAGCCACTGAGTGGGTCCTTGATAGTGGATGTACAAACCACATGACTGGTGACAAGAATCTATTGATGGATGCTCCATTATCTCCGTCGCATCTGAAGCATATCATCTTTGCTGACAAGGCAAAAGTCAGGTATTGGGTCTAGGTAAGGTTGCGATTACAAAGGATCGACACATGGACAAAGTCATGCTTGTTGAGTCCTTAGGATACAACCTTATGTCTGTCTCAATGCTTTGTGATCTTGATATGGTTGTTGTCTTTGGCAAGTACCGTTGTGTTGTGGTTATGGAAGCTGACAATTCCAAAGTCTTCGAAGGCTTTAGGAGAGGAGACCTGTATATTGTTGATTTCTCTACAGGACCACAACCAGCCGTGTGCTTACTTGCAAAAGCTTCAGAAGGCTGGCTCTGGCATCGACGACTTGGTCATGCAGGCATGAGGAATTTGCACACGCTTGCGAAGAAGAAGCATGTCATTGGCATCGAGAATGTCAAATTTCTCAAGGATCACCTATGCGGAGCCTGTGAAGCTGGGAAGATGACTAAGGCCAAGCATCCAGTGAAGACTATCATGACCACCACTCGCCCATTTGAATTGCTTCACATGGATCTCTTTGGTCCTAATCATTATTCTGCTATTTCAAATGAAGCATCTCAATATGGCTTTGTTATTGTTGATGATTATTCTCGCTACACATGGGTACACCTTGTTACTTACAAACATGAAGTGCAGGAAGTCTTCAAACGATTCTCCTCGAGGGCTTCAACCAACTTTGGTGTGAAGATCAAGCACATCAGAAGTGACAATGGCACTGAGTTCAAGAATTCTGGTCTCGATGACTATCTTGATGAACTTGGTATTACTCATGAGTTATCTGCTCCTTACACTCCTCAGCAGAATGGCGTCGTGGAGCGCAAGAACAGGACTCTTGCTGAGATGGCTCACACTATGCTTGATGAATACAAAACGCCTCGTCGTTTCTGGACTGAGGCAATTGATACTGCGTGCCACATCATCAACAGAGTATATCTTCACAAATTCTTCAAAAAGACTGCCTATGAACTCCTCACTGATAAGAAACCCAATGTAAGTTATTTTAAAGTTTTCGGTGCTAAATGTTAGATTAGAGATCCTCATCACAACTCAAAATTTGCACTGAAAGCACATGAAGGTTTTATGCTTGGTTACGGAAAGGACTCGCACACCTACAGAGTCTTCAACAACGTTCTTCACAAAGTTGTTGAAACTGTAGATGTGCGGTTCGATGAAACTAATGGCTCGCAAAGAGAGCACCTACCTACTATGATAGATGAACCAGCACCTGAGGAAACTATCAAGTTCAAGGCCACTGAGGATGTCATTCCTACTGAAGAATCTGCTGAAGAATTCATTCCAGAACATGAAGAACATCGAGCTAATGCACCTGGAGAAAATGCTGAAGAAAATGGTGCTGAAGAAAATGCTGATCAAACTCTTCAACGACAACCAGCTCATCCTCGCATTGCAAAAGAAGTGCAAGTTGAAAAGATCATCAATGACATCAAAGCGCCAGGTCCTCTCACACGCTCAAAAGCTTCACATTTGTCTAACTTTTATGGGCAGTATGCTTTTGTCTCTATTACAGAGCCCACTAAGGTAAATGAAGCATTTCTGGAGCCTGAGTGGATTCAGGCCATGCAAGAAGAATTACATCAGTTCGAGCTCAACAATGTCTGGGAACTGGTCAAACGTCCAGATCCTTGCAAGCACAATATCATCGGCACAAAGTGGATCTACCGCAACAAGCAAGATGAAAATGGCCTTGTGGTGAGGAATAAGGCACGGCTTGTAGCTCAAGGCTACACACAGGTTGAAGGAATTGATTTCGATGAAACTTTTGCACCTGTTGCTAGACTTGAGGCTATTCGTATATTACTTGCTTATGCTAACCATCATGATATCACTCTATATCAAATGGATGTGAAAAGTGCATTCCTCAATGGTAAGCTTGAGGAAGAAGTATATGTTGCTCAACCCCCAGGTTTTGAAGATCCAAAGAATCCTGACAAAGTCTTCAGACTCAACAAGGCCCTCTATGGCCTCAAGCAGGCCCCACGGGCATGGTATGATACTTTGAAGGAACTCTTCATGAAGAAAGGCTTCAAACCCGGTTCACTCGACCCTACTCTTTTCACTAAATCTTATGATGGTGAATTGTTTGTGTGCCAAGTATATGTTGATGATATTATCTTTGGCTGTACTGACCAACATTATAGTGATAAATTTGCCTATATGATGAGTGAAGAATATCAAATATCCAGTATGGGAGAGTTGAAATTCTTCTTAGGTCTTCAAATTCGTCAACAACACAATGGCATATTCATATCTCAGGAGAAATACCTCAAGATGTACTGAGGAAATTCGGCATGCAAGATTGCAAAGGCGTCAAAATTCCTATGCCCACAAATGGCCATCTCTGCACTGATGAAAATGGTATTGACTTCGATCATAAGGTATACCGATCCATGATAGGTTCCTTATTATGCTTATGTGCATCTAGGCCAGATATAATGCTTAGTGTTTGCATGTGTGCCCGATTTCAAGCTGCACTGAAGGAATCACACCATAAGGCTGTGAAGCATATTCTTCGATATCTAGCTCACACACCAACACTTGGATTATGGTACCCCAAGGGCTCGACTTTTGATCTTGTTGGATATTCTGACTCTGACTATGCTGGTGATCATGTGGATCGCAAGTCAACATCTGGTACATGTCATTTCCTCGGACGATCTTTGGTCTGTTGGTCCTCAAAGAAACAGAACTGCGTATCACTATCTACTGCTGAAGCTGAGTACATTGCCGCTGGTTCTTGCTGTGCCCAATTGCTATGGATGAAGCAAACTCTCAAGGACTACGGCGTCAACATGAAGAATGTACCTCTCTTCTGTGACAATGAGAGTGCCATCAAGATTGCTCACAACCCAGTTCAGCACTCGAAGACAAAGCACATTCAGATTCATCATCATTTTCTTTGTGATCATGTGTTGAAGGGCGACATTTCTATTGAGCATGTGAATACTGAAGAACAGCTAGCCGATATCTTCACAAAGCCCTTGGATGAGAAGAGATTTAGCAAGTTGCGGTGTGAGCTAAATATCCTAGAATCTTCGAATGTTCTTTGAAAAGGACACTCATCCTAACACTTATGCAAAATTGATGACTTAGATGTGCAACACATGAATAAACATTTTACTTCAATCAATGAAGAATAACACTCTTAGTGTGAAGAAATTAACGAAGAATTTGATTCTCAGAACCCTACGATAATTGTACGCGGTGTCTGAAATCATCATTCTTATACGGTGGGTCACGCCACCACCAAAAGTTGAAATTCCTCAAATTATTCATATTCTTCAACTTTGCATAGTCTTCACTGGTTCCGTCGTTTTTCTTCATTGGCTCTATATATATATGAGTTTATGTCCTCTACAGCATTCACTTATTGCTATTTCTTCAAGTTGGTTTTCTGCTAAGTGAATGTGATCGGATCCTTCCCCTCTATGCTATACTCAACCCAGTCTGTTCACAAATTCTTCATGTGTGTTCTATTTGAAACTCGTTCAAACTCTTCACTGTGTCCATGTCAGCTGAAGAAATTGCGAATGGAACTTTAAAACCTATCTTATCGAAATTTTCGGTTTTGCCGCTCAAACCGTTCTGCATCCCACGATACACTTATCCACTCACCCACGATCTAACACGATCTCCACCTCTCACTACGTGGGTGACACATGTCATGCGAATGAGAAGGGTCAGGGGCACGTTAGTCCAATTTCTTCGAGCGAGTAGTTTTTCACCGTGGCTATAAATACCCCTCCTTCCCTTCCTCACTTCTTTTACTCCTCTCGACCTCTCTCTCCGGCTCGAGCTTCTCAAACCCTAGCGCCGTCGCTACTTCATTGCCGCCGGTGAGGAAGAGCTTCACTGCCTCGACCTCGTCGCCGATGTACTCGTGCCGACCGCGGACATCTTCACTCCGCCGCCGCCATAGCCGTCTTCCTCCGCCAAGTTAGGGCGTGGAAGATCTGCACAGACGAACCTCACATCTCTTCACTCCAGTTCGTCGTGTTCTTCGTCCAGGGTAAATAAAAGTTACTTTTACTACCCTCGTTGATTCGAATGATTATCTACAAAATCTTCAAAAGTGTTTTTCTTCATATCTTCACACACTGAACACCTCACAAAGTCATCTGTTCTTGATTCGTTTCTCTAAGCATCATTTTTATTCAAGATTCCTTAATTGTGTGGATCTTCGATCTATACAACTCTGGAACCTAAGACAAAGAACGCTTAGTGAAAATCTTCAAGACTCATCTGGTCAAATTCCTCAAACTTGTTCATTTTGAAAAACCCTCTGAGAACGCATATGACCTCTCCAAATTTCTCGCAACTATACTCTGTTCACAGGTACACATGTCAGCTGCTGAATCACTAGGTTCTCATCATCTTAACTCATTTGCAGCGTTCCTCGAAGAAAAGTTGCATACTTCTTCAGAGAATTCGATTGTTCAAATTCCTCAACTGAAGAAAATGGCTGATGGTAAAAGGCCACAGAAGGGAGGAAAGAGGCCCGAGGTAAATACAACGTTTGAGATCCCTGATGACATATATGCTAGGTACTGCACACCTACTGAGGAAACCAAGAATGAGCGCAAAGTGCGCATTCAGAAGATAGAGAGGAGATGGGCAAGAGAATGGATGGAGTACAGATATGTCACTCCTAAGTATATGAAGAAATTCGCACTCAATCCTCCATGCCCAAGAGCTCCATTGGCACCTGGCCAAATTGCTGATCCCACCAGCCTCAAGCGAGGTGAGGACTATCCTGATGAATGGGCCAAGCGCCAAGGCAAATTGGCTAAGCAAGCCAAAGAAGTAGTGAGGAAATTCAATGAAGACTCTGCCGCTGCTGCTGCCTCTGCTGTCAAGCCAAAGACGGCTATGTCAAAGAAGCCTGAGCGCAAGCCAAGTGCTTCATCAGCAATGCCCTCACGGCCAGAGTCATCAGAGCCCTCACGGCCAATTCCTCATGCTGCTCCTGTTCCTCCAAAGTCCTTAGCCCCTCCGCCAAAGCCTTCAGCTGTTCCGACCAAATCCTCAGCACATGTGCATCTCGCTTCGTGCCAAAGGACTGCCGACA
Organism: Triticum urartu; assembly: GCF_003073215.2. Taxonomy (NCBI): domain Eukaryota; kingdom Viridiplantae; phylum Streptophyta; class Magnoliopsida; order Poales; family Poaceae; genus Triticum; species Triticum urartu. Next base: position 409,941,265 of record NC_053027.1, on the reverse strand, counting down.
TCTCCATTGCCTCAGGTGTCTCAGCTAGTTCCTCAGCTGCACCAAGTTCCTCAGCTGTCCCCTCACTGCTGAAGACAAAGGCCACTGCTGGACGAGGTCCACGCCCAAGTTCTCAAAAGAAGCAAGTCGCTTTCCAAGTGCCGTCTGATGAAGACGAAGCCGATGATGATGAACTTGCAGAAATCATCAGAGACAGGCAAGTCAGGGCCGCTAGAGCCAAAGGATCAGAGGTGCCACTGCTTTTGGATCCCAAGCTGATCCTCGACTACATTGATGATTGGCACAAGGACCCCAACACTCCCTTGCCTGACTTCAAGCTGACTCCTGGCCAAAGTCACATGCTGACCCACTTCATTCAAGAAGAAAAGTGGAAATATGAGAAGGCCAGGAAGATCAAGAAAGCACAGTACAAGAAGGAGAAATTTCTGAAGAACAACGTTATCACTATGACAACTGACGAACTTGTAAAAATCCAATCTGAAATCAAAACCCTCAGCGATGACTTCAAAGCCTACTATGCTGATAGGCAGCCAAAGTTAGATTTGTAAAGATAACTAAACAGTTCACTTCAAATGTTGCTGCCCCAACGCAACAGGAAATTCCTCAGGCTGAAGCATCTGCTCAGCCGACTGAAGAACATGCCATCACCGCTGATGAAAATCAGGCTGCTGAAGAAAATGTGAGTTGCAGGGCTGATGATTGCATTCCAGCCACTGAAGAAATTGCCAGGGCACCCACCAGTTGTGCGCCTGAAGAAACTGAAGAAATTAGGGCAACTGCATCAGTTGTGCCTGAAGAAAATCAACCGGATTCCTCAGCTGCTCCTGCACCAACTTCAACTCCAAGCCTTCCATATGCATCAGATGTGAAGAAGACCAAGGCTGTAGAGCGTGCTGCAATGAAGAAAAGGAAAGCATCAGCTGCTTCAGATTTTTCAGCTCCGAAGAAAATGAAGCCTATGACAAGTTCATTTGCACATCCGATTGATGGTGTTCCCATCTCAACCAGGCCATCAAAGGACCTTGTTCCTTTTGATGAAGAATATGTGATCCCCAGCGGATCTGATGAAGAAACTCATTTTGCTGCTTCGTCTGAACCATTGGATGAAGAAATTGAAGTGGATGCGATCCCTTCAACACCTATCATCTCCTCGCCTATGCCTCAGTTCACAGCTGAAGAGGTTGGCGTTTGTCAGATTTCGGGTTCCGACAGTGATGAAGCTATGTACCTAGGATAGGGGCATGGACCTGTCCTAAGTACCCTACCCAAGGACATCCCTAGAAGAAGTCACCTTTCAATCGACTTGGAGGTATCCCACTCGACAGATTCAAGACACTCGACCACGAAGCAATCACTCGACCAAAGTCCAACCACTCGACTGCCAGGAGATCTAAAGTCACCCTGCACGCAAACGGTCGGTCATTAAGTAGCTTTTATGGTCATCATAGCACTTTATTAGGGGCGTTACCAGTAACCCCCAGTCTTAATGTACTTTAAACCTTGCATTACTTAGGGCTGGAGGGGCCTGGCGAACTCTATATAAGCCACCCCCTCCTCAATATCAAGGGTGGGCACCCCTGTTATTCATACACACATAATTCAGTCGACCGCCTCCGGGCACCGAGACGTAGGGCTGTTACTTCCTCCGAGAAGGGCCTGAACTCGTAATCCTCGTGTGCTTACAACTCCTCCATAGCTAAGATCTAGCCTCTCCATACATACCCCCCTACATCACTGTCAGAGTTAGAACCACGACAGTTGGTGCCCACCTTGGGGCTAGGAGTCTTAGCGCCTACTTTGAGAAGTTGTGATTTTTTTCGATCTCCTTGATCATGGTTTCGGGCGGAGCTTTGGTGGAGGGCCGCGAGATCCGTCTCGGCGCGCTCACGTTCATCGCCGACGACTCCGCTTGGCTTCAGGAGGCTCCACTCGATGTCGATGCGCTCCCCGTCCGCGGGGCGACGCACTTTTGTGCATGCGTCCGTGGTGTCCTCCTGCGGCCGCCGTCGACCCAGTATCGGTCGGCTCCCGTGGCATATCCCCGCCCTGTTTCTCGCCGGCGCAAGCGCTCCGGTCAGTCGAGGCTTCAGAGGTGGGTGAGGCATGCGGTGGCCCGCCAGTCGGCCACCCCACAAGTCGCGGCAATCGAGCCCGACGAATCCCTCTACGGCCTGTTCGACCTGTCGACTGGCTCCGTAGAGACCGCATCCGAATGCGACAGCAGTGACCCAGCTGCAGAGGTTCTGGTGATCGATGGGCCACACAGTCCTCCTGGTTTCCCCCGCGCTGACGGAGGCGCGGATGGGGGCGACCCGTCGCGTCCTCACGAGGAGTATCTCCCCAAGCCTCTCACGTCGTTGCAGCGGGAGGAGCTTCGCCGCCGGAACATGGATGCACTCCACACTCCTATCGTTGGAGAAACCCCCGAGGCCCGAGCCTTGGAGGACGCGCGCTTGGCTAACTTGGCCGAGCGCACTCGACTGGAGAATCTCCAGCGTATACTCGATGAGCGAGCGCGTCAATGGGCTCCAGTATCCACTCGACGTCAACTCTTTCCGCCCCTGCAGGTATATCGTACTCCGATTCAGAATTTGGCGGCTGCGGCCCGTATAGCAGAGTCGATTCAGCCCTCCCAGTCAAAGGCTGGCAGAGGCTTGTTGCAAATCAGAGCGTTGCTTCGGGCAGCGGGAGACCAGAATTCCGCTGTTTCTCAGTCGCGGAACAGGATCCACAGTCGATCGGTTGCAGCGGATACAGTCCAGTCGGCTCATAGCCCCAGATCGCCTCTGAGGCGTGAGGGACGTGGAGACCGGCGTGATCAGTACAGAAGGAATGAGCAGTATGACCACCGATTCGATCGTGATGATCGACGTCGAGTGCCAACCCCTCCCATGAGGAGTGGATCATATGTGCCTCGACAGCAGGTTGACAGACGCCTTGATAGTGTTGGGCAGAGAATTCCAGTCGACCCCAGGGAACCAGGCTTTGATGCGAGATCCATTCTCGTTCAGGGTTTGGTCGACAGGAACAGAGCCCACCGAGAAGGCCACGACAGAGATGCACCTACCAGTAGCAGAGTACATGTTTCAGGGCCGGAGTGTTTCAGTCGAGCCATCAGAGCCGCTGTAATTCCTCCCAACTTCAGGTTGGCAACTGGAGTTAGTAAGTTCACCGGTGAGTCCAAGCCCGATACTTGGCTCGAAGATTACCGAGTGGCTGTCCAGATTGGTGGTGGGAACGATGAGGTAGCCATGAAGCACCTGCCTCTCATGTTAGAAGGCTCGGCCAGAGCGTGGCTGAATCAGTTAGCACCCATCAGCATTTACATTTGGGAGGATCTCTCCCGAGTGTTTGTCACCACATTTGAAGGAACATGCAAGAGACCTGCAGGCCTTACGGAATTGCGGTCTTGCGTGCAGAAACCGAATGAAACTCTGAGGGATTACATCCAGAGGTGGATCACATTGCATCACACAGTTGAAAATGTACCAGATCATCAAGCAGTTTGTGCCTTTAAAGAAGGCGTTAAGTACAGAGAATTGAATCTGAAGTTCGGTCGAACCGGAGAGATGTCTCTGAATCGGATGATGGAGATTGCCACCAAATACGCTAATGGTGAAGATGAGGATCGACTCCGGAGTGGCAAGCATAAAGCAGTCGCCTAGGAAACCGGAGGAAATTCCAGTCGGAAACAGAAGCGAAAAGCCGAGCCAGCCGCTCCTGGGAAGGCCCTGGCCGTAACCCAGGGAAAATTTAAGGGAAAACCCAAAGGACCTTGGAACCCCAAGAAAGTTAAAGACCAAGATGGAAATGATGTTTTGGATCTACCGTGTCACATCCACACCAAGAAAGATGAAGAGGGTAAACTCATTTACCCAAAGCATACCACTCGACAGTGTCGGCTTCTGATCCAGCAGTTTCAGGGCAAGCAGTCCAAAGATAAGGAAAAGGAGTCGGACAAAGTTGAGGACAAGGAAGATAGTGACGATGGGTACCCCCAGGTCAATTCCACCCTGATGATTTTTGCTGATGTTGAGAGCAAAAGTTGACTAAAGGTTATTAACCGTGAGGTAAATATGGTTGCTCCGGCAACACCCAATTATCTGAAGTGGTCCCAGACTGCCATCACATTCGACCAGTCCGATCACCCTACGCACATTGCCACCCCTGGGAGGCAAGCTCTGGTGGTCGACCCAGTTGTCGAAGGCACTCGACTGACCAAAGTCCTGATGGATGGAGGCAGCGGTTTGAACATACTGTATGCAGAAACATTGAAAGGGATGGGCATTCCGATGTCCAGGCTCAGCACCAGTAACATGAGTTTCCATGGAGTCATTCCTGGGAAGAAAGCCGAGTCACTCGGCCAAATTGCTCTTGATGTGGTTTTCGGTGATTCCAAGAATTACCGCAAGGAAAAGTTGACATTCGAAGTTGTGGATTTCCAAAGTGCTTATCACGCTATTTTGGGCAGGCCAGCTTATGCACGCTTCATGGCTCGACCATGTTATGTGTATCTCAAATTGAAGATGCCTGGTCCCAAAGGTGTGATCACTGTTACAGGCAATCGGAAGAAAGCAGAAGAGTGTTTTCAGAAAGGCTCAAAGATTTCTGACGCTCAGATGGCGGTGGTCGAGCTGCAAGAGTATCAGAAGACTGCAGATCCGAGTGAGTTGCTACGAGCTAAGAAACCTGCTTCAGAATCAGCTTTTCAGTCGTCCGGTGAAACAAAGGCAGTTCACATTCACCCGACCGATCCAAACGCTGCTCCGACTCACATCTCAACGACGGTCGACTCCAAATAGGAAGAAGCGCTCATCCAGTTCCTCCGTGAGAACTGGGACATCTTCGCATGGAAGCCTGCTGACATGCCTGGAGTTCCCAGGGGGCTGGCTGAGCACCGTCTACGAGTGAACCCAAAATTTAAACCTGTGAAAGAACATCTTCGACGGCCCGCCGTCTAGAAGAGGAAGGCCATTGGCGAGGAGGTGGCTCGGCTCTTAGCAGCGGAGTTCATCCGAGAAATTACCACTCCGAGTGGCTCGCCAATGTTGTCATGGTCCCCAAGAAGGACAAGTCACTTCGCATGTGCATTGATTTCAAGCATATCAATCGGGCCTGCCCGAAAGATCATTTTCCTCTCCCCCGCATCGACCAGATAGTCGACTCGACTGCGGGATGTGAGCGTTTGTCTTTCCTAGACGCCTATTCCGGGTACCATCAGATCCGTCTGTACGGGCCCGACGAGATCAAAACAGCTTTCATCACTCCATTCGGGTGCTTCTGTTATGTCACCATGCCGTTCGGCCTCAAGAATGCCGGAGCCACGTTCATGAGGATGATTCAGAAGTGTTTGCTCACTCAAATCAGTCGGAATGTGGAGGCATACATGGATGATATTGTGGTCAAGTCACGGAAGAGTTCCGACCTGCTGACTGACCTTGCTGAAACCTTTGCCAACCTCAGGAGGTATGATATCAAGCTCAATCCGTCAAAGTGCACGTTCTGAGTTCCAGGTGGGAAGTTACTCGGTTTTCTCGTTTCCGAACGGGGAATCGACGCCAATCCTGAAAAAATTGGTACTATACTCCGGATGAAACGTCCTGTGCGTGTGCATGACGTCCAGAAGCTTACAGGATGCTTGGCCGCTTTAAGTCGATTCATCTCTCGCCTCGGTGAAAAGGCATTGCCTCTTTACCGACTGATGAAGAAGTCCGACAAGTTCGAGTGGACTCCAGAAGCTGATGCAGCGTTTACAGAGCTCAAAGCTCTGCTCTCCACCCAGCCGGTGCTTGCTGCCCCAATCAGCAAGGAGCCTTTGCTGATTTACATTGCAGCCACAGGACAAGTTGTCAGTACAGTACTTACGGTCAAGCGGGAAGAAGAAGGAAAGGCCTTCAAAGTTCAGCGCCCAGTATATTATGTTTCTGAAGTTTTGACTCCTTCAAAGCAAAGATATCCTCATTACCAGAAGCTTGTATATGGGATTTATATGACCACGAAGAAGGTTGCACATTACTTCTCTGGTCATTCCATTACAATCGTTAGCGACGCTCCACTATCAGAGATTTTGCACAACAGAGATGCAACTGGTCGAGTGGCCAAATGGGCGATTGAACTTCTTCCCCTAGATATCAAGTTTGAGGCAAAGAAAGCTATCAAGTCCCAAGCAATTGCAGATTTCATCGCTGAGTGGATCGAACAGCAACTTCCGACTCAAGTTCACTCGGAGCACTGGACCATGTTCTTCGATAGATCTAAGATGCTGAATGGTTCCGGTGCTGGGGTAGTATTGGTTTCCCCCCGAGGAGATAAGCTCAGATATGTTCTCCAGATTCACTTCGATTCCTCCAATAACGAAGCAGAATATGAAGCACTTTTGTATGGGTTGCGCATGGCCATTTCACTCGGCGTCCGTCGCCTCATGGTCTATGGAGACTCAGATTTGGTGGTTAATCAGGTGATGAAAGAATGTGACGTCAGAAGTCCAGCTATGACTGGTTATTGCAATGCAGTGAGAAAGTTAGAGAAGAAATTCGAGGGGTTAGAGCTTCATCACATCCCCCGACTGAAAAATCAAGCGGCTGATGATTTGGCAAAGATAGGATCCAAGAGAGAAGCCATCCCCAGCAATGTGTTTTTGGAACACATCCACTCGCCATCAGTCCAAGAAGATCCTTTTACAGATGAAGCCTCGCAGCCAAGAGTGCCACAGATCTGACTGAAGTTGAAATTCCGGCAGTGGTCGACCTAATCATGGAAGTTTTAGCAATCACCCCTGACTGGACGATATCGTACATCGCGTATATCCTGAGAAAGGAACTCCCGGAGGACGAAGAAGAGGCTCGATAGATCATCCTTCGATCCAAAGCCTTTACAGTCATAAAGGGACAGTTGTATAGAGAAAGCGCAACTGGAGTCGGTCAGAAGTGTATAACACCAGAAGAAGGTCAGATAATCCTTGATGATATCCACTCGGGGGACCTGTGGTCATCATGCATCCTCTCGGACCATTGTGGCTAAAGCATACCGAGCGGGATTTTACTGGCCAAGAGCGAATGAAATGGCAAAAGAGATAGTCGACAAGTGTGAAGGGTGCCAGTTCTACTCCAACATGTCGCACAAGCCTGAATCAGCCCTGAAGACCATTCCACTCGTCTGGCCCTTCGCTGTTTGGGGACTGGACATGGTTGGCCCATTGAGAACAGGCAGGAGCGGTTTCACACATGTGCTTGCGGCAGTCGACAAGTTTACCAAATGGATTGAAGCTAAGCCTATCAAGAATCTTGATGCTTGCACTGCTATCAGTTTCGTCAGAGAGTTAACATTCAGATATGGAGTCCCGCATAGCATCATCACCGACAATGGGTCAAACTTTGATTCAGACAAGTTCAGAGCTTTTTGCGGCTCTCAAGGCACACGAGTCGACTACGCATCGGTTGCCCACCCCCAGTCGAATGGACAAGCAAAAAGGGTAAATGGTCTGATTCTCAAAGGACTAAAGCCTCGGCTGATGCGTGATCTCAAGCACGCAGCAGGTGCTTGGGTCGACGAGCTTCCGTCAGTTCTGTGGGGATTGAGGACCACCCCGAATTGGTCGACTGGAAGAACTCCGTTCTTTCTGGTTTACGGAGCGGAAGCAGTCCTGCCAAGTGATCTACTTCACAATGCACCCCGAGTCGAGCTTTATACCGAAGATGAAGCAGAACAAGCCCAGCAAGACGCAGTCGACCTCCTGGAAGAAGGAAGAGAAATGGCTATGATCCGATCGACCATTTATCAGCAAGACTTGCGTCGATTCCATGCCAGAAATGTGAAGAGTCGAGCCTTCCAAGAAGGAGATTTGGTCCTCCGAGTGGATCAACAGAAACCACACAAGCTCGCTCCTACTTGGGAAGGTCCCTTCATCGTCACCAGAGTCCTCCACAATGGAGCGTATCACCTTTACAATGTCGATCGCCAGATCGATGAGCCACGAGCTTGGAATGCAGAACTGCTCCGCCCCTTTCACACTTGAATTCTCACTCGGATGAGATGTAATAAGAGAAACTTCTGTAGTCTATTTATCAAAGACAAGAGTGTTACAAATTTTCCTATAATTGTTGTTGCTTTTGTTTGCGTGTGAAATCCCCCAGTGGGTGGCTTAGCTGCGAATCCGTTTCGCCTAAGTTTGTAAAAAAAAATTCCTACCGAGTGGTGAGCCAGACTCCCACTCGGAGGCTTAGCTGCAGCTCAGTGCTCGCCTAAGTGTTTAAAAATCCTACCGAGTGGCGAGCCAGACTCCCACTCGGAGGCTTAGCTTCAGCCCAGTGCTCGCCTAAGTGTTTAAAAATCCTACCGAGTGGTGAGCCAGACTCCCACTCGGAGGCTTAGCTGCTGCCCAGTGCTCGCCTAAGTGTTTAAAAATCCTACCGAGTGGAGAGCAAACCTCCCACTCGGAGGCTTAGCTGCAGCCCAGTGCTCGCCTAAGTGTTTAAAAATCCTACCGAGTGGAGAGCAAACCTCCCACTCGGAGGCTTAGCTGCAGCCCAGTGCTCTCCTAAGTGTTTAAAAATCCTACCGAGTGGTGAGCCAGACTCCCACTCGGAGGCTTAGCTGCAGCCCAGTGCTCGCCTAAGTATTTAAAAATCCTACCGAGTGGTGAGCAGACCTCCCACTCGGGGGGCTTAGCTGCAGTCCAGTACTCGCCTAAGTTTGAAAAATCCTACCGAGTGGAGAGCAGACCTCCCACTCGGGGGCTTAGCTGCAGCCTAGTGCTCGCCTAAGTGTTTAAAAATCCTACCGAGTGGTGAGCCAGACTCCCACTCAGAGGCTTAGCTGCAGCCCAGTGCTCGCATAAGTGTTTAAAAATCCTACCGAGTGGAGAGCAAACCTCCCACTCGGAGGCTTAGCTGCAGCCCAGTGCTCGCCTAAGTGTTTAAAAATCCTACCGAGTGGTGAGCCAGACTCCCACTCGGAGGCTTAGCTGCAGCCCAGTGCTCGCCTAAGTGTTTAAAAATCCTACCGAGTGGTGAGCCAGACTCCCACTCGGAGGCTTAGCTGCAGCCCAGTGCTCGCCTAAGTGTTTAAAAATCCTACCCAGTGGTGATCCAGACTCCCACTCGGAGGCTTAGCTGCAGCCCAGTGCTCGCCTAAGTGTTTAAAAATCCCACCGAGTGGTGAGCCAGACTCCCACTTGGAGGCTTAGCTGCAGCCCAGTGCTCGCCTAAGTGTTTAAAAATCCTACCGAGTGGAGAGCAAACCTCCCACTCGGAGGCTTAGCTGCAGCCCAGTGCTCGCCTAAGTATTTAAAAATCCTACCGAGTGGTGAGCAGACCTCCCACTCGGGGGGCTTAGCTGCAGTCCAGTACTCGCCTAAATTTGAAAAAATCCTACCGAGTGGAGAGCAGACCTCCCACTCGGGGGCTTAGCTGCAGTCCATTACTCGCCTAAGTTGGAAAAAATCCTACCGAGTGGAGAGCAGACCTCCCACTCAGGGGCTTAGCTGCAGTCCAGTACTCGCCTAAGTTTGAAAAAATCCTACCGAGTGGAGAGCAGACCTCCCACTCAGGGGCTTAGCTGCAGTCCAGTACTCGCCTAAGTTTTTAAAATCCTACCGAGTGGAGAGCAGACCTTCCACTCGGAGGCTTAGCTGCAGCCCAGTGCTCGCCTAAGTATGGAACACATCCCAATCCGCAAGAACGATGAGGTGCAAATCAACTGCTACCTTCTCCTTCGGAGTTGCACCACAAATACAAAGTTATTTCGAGTGAAGAACAAGTTCCACTCGACAGATAATTCATGAAGATATTCAACGATAAATCAAGTTCAGATAAGATCCAAAGGTTCTAGACCGCAGATCAAAGTACTCGAGCCTCCACCTCGACAGAGTTTAACGGTTACAAAATCCACTCGGCATTCCGAGACAAATTTAAAGTGAAGCATAAAAGTTTTTATTCCTCATGCGGAGGACTGGAAGGGGCGACGAACTCGTCCAAGTCGATCCCGTCTGCAATGCGAGTGGCAGCAGCAATGAAAGTCTCCATGAAGTCTTGAAATTTGTGCTTCCTGGTATTGGCAACTTGGATGGCGGCCAACTTTTCTTCTCGCGCCTCCTTGCAGTGGACGCGGACCAGAGACAAAGCGACGTCAGTGCCACATCTAGCAGAAGATTTCTTCCATTCCGCCACTCGACCTGGGACTTCATTCAGTCGAGTCATCAGGGACTCGAGGTCATTTTGAAGCGTCGTCCTAGGCCAGAGCGACGTGTCGATCCGTGACATCGCAACCTTCAACCGAGCAAGATAGTCAACAACGCCGGCAACATGAGATTCCAGTCGGAGCACGTTCATAGCAGCCTCGTCTTTCACTAGAGAATTGATGGGGTCCAAGTCTATCTCCACTCGACTGGTCTCCTCTTCGAAGTTCTAGCAGAATTCTGTAAACACAATTCAAGGATAAGTCAGTGGCTCTATGCAGATTTGGTAACTGTAAGTCAGTCGGGCCGGAGTAATTACCCTCGAGCATGACGAACAGCTTCTTGGCGAGTCCACCGAGATAAGCCTCCAGATCATTCCTCTTCCCCGCCAGTTCACTTGCCTTGTCATTCAGAGCTATATTGCCATTCTTCAGATGGCTGACCTCTCGATTAGCCGCGTCGAGAGTAGTTTTCAGCCTGGAGTTTTCCTTTTCAAGAGTACCGACTGAAGCCAGTTTTTCTTCAACAAGCTTCGTTTTGTTCAGGGCCTCCTTCTGCGCTTCGGCAAGGTCTTGATCCTTCTTCTTCAGAGCCTCCTCGATTTTGTCTATGAAACAGCAAGTGAGATCAACATCGAGGACGGCCAGAAAGAAAGGACAGTCGACAAAAGCTCACCAGCCATACCTTTTGCTTCGTCCCTCGCCTTCTGCAAGTTCTCCTGAGCAAGCTTCAAGTCAAGGTTCAGCTGGATCTGTTTGTTCTCCAACTCAGTGTAGGGAGCCACAAGTTCGTAGGATTTCTGCAAAAAATCAGTCGACAGACATCCAAGATAAGTTGCTTCCGAGTAACCAAGAGACAATGATGGCGTTTCTAAGACTATAGTCGAATCAAAACATTCGACAGTAGTCTCGGGGACTACACCCAGTGGGTGCACTCAGCGTGCCCCCACTGGTTCGACCAAAAAAAATCGACTGCCCGCAGCCGACCATGTACAGTTCCATTCGACATGGCTTGACCAGACCAAGTGAAGAAGTTCAGCTAAAGCAACACAATATAAAGAGTACAGTCGACTGCCAGCAGTCCACCATAGTCTCGGGGACTACACCCAGTAGGTGCACTTAGCGTGCCCCCACTTGTCAAAAAGATTAATAGACACACCCAGTGGGCGTACATATATAAAGATCTTCGGAAAAGGGATTCTTCAGATAGCATATCCTAACAGAACAAGCGGTGAATCGACTGACCTGGACGTTGCTCTGAAGAGTTGAGCTCGCGTCATAAGCTGCTTGGCTGGCTTCCCGAACCACCTTCACTTGCTCCATCATGATCCCCGCCTGGCGTATAGCCTCGTTAGCGGCACCCACTTGGTCCTCAGGGACGTGGTGTGTGGCAAAAAGCGAAGGCGGATTTGCAGTCGACGTCGAAGGCCGGACACTCGTCAGAGGTTCAGCGAAGGTCACAGAAACCCGAGTGGTATCACCACCCTCCCGGACTGCGGCCTCAGGCGCCGGAGTAGTTTGTGGGGTCTTGCCAGCCGGCGCCCTCCTGTTCCTTCGCGGCCTCAGCGGCACTTCGTCGTCATCATCAGGGAGGTCAATGACATGAGGAGGAGCTACAAGAAAAATCCAATCGACCGGAATTATAAGAAATCGTCAGTCGACTAAAAGCAGAGCATCAGTAATCGTACCGGGGTTGGAGGTAACGGCGTCTTCCATCTCTTGATCATCGTCCTTGGCGGAGATCTCCGAGGTGGCAGCACTGCAAATTTTGAAAGTCAGTCAGCTTATTCAATGAGTTGACCAAGAGTCCGTCACGTTCGACAAAGGAAAACAAATTCTACTATTACCCAGAAATGGTGGGGACAGTCATCTTCATCTTGGGCAGAGCCTTGGGCGGCTTGGACGGCATCGCGCATGGGTGCTTGGGAGCTTTTTCTGTCGGCGCTGGAGATGAGGTCCGAGGGTGCTTCGACGACTGCCCAACAGGGGTAGTCGCCTTACCACGTTCCCGCGCAGGGTCGTGTGTAAGCTTGGATCGCCGTTCTGAGCGGGGAGGTTCGACTTCTTCCTCCTCCTCTTCATTGGAGTCGTCGTCGTCATCCCCCTCTCCTTCACCGTCAGATTCCCACTCTTCTCCCTCATCTCCACTTTCGCCTCCGCTCGCCTCTCCTTCCTTGGCCTGCTCCTGTGCTCCATTGGGTGTCGAGTACATCTCAGTAGTGGCCTAGAGGACAACAAACGAGACAAAAGTCAATCGACTGATCCAAAAAGAACAAATAAAGAAAGCAAGATCACAGTCGGAAATGCAAGGTCAGACCTTGTCCACTTCGTATGTTTGGTCGAGTGGAGGAATCCTCCTGGCTCCTCGGGGGTTGTCCTTGTTCCCTGTGATACTCGACAGCCACCCTTCCAACATCTCGTCAGTGACCTCCTCTGGGTGAATCCGAGTGGTGTCTTCGAGACCCGAGTACAGCCACATCGGGTGGTCACAAGCCTGAAGCGGTTGGATGCGCCTCCAAAGGAAGACTTCCAACAAGTCCATGCCAGTCACACCCTCGCGGACAAGCTGAACCACTCGACTGACCAGCACCTTGACTTGCGCCTTTTCCTATGGCATCACTTTCAGAGAGGCAGGTTTTTGTGCTCGATTCAGAGAAAAAGGGGGAAGCCCAGTCGACTGTCCTGGGGTCACCTGGTCTTTACAGTAAAACCAAGTCGACTGCCACCCACGGACTGACTCGGGAAAAGTGATAGACGGAAAGGAACTTTTTCCCCTCATCTGGATCGCCAGGCCCCCGCACAGCTGGATCACCTGCGTCCGTTCGTCACTCGACTTGGCCTTCTTGACCGACTGAGAGCGGCAAGTGAAGATGTGCTTGAAGAGTCCCCAATGGGGGCGGCAACCCAAGAAGTTTTCGCACAAGGAAATGAAAGCAGCAAGATACACAATAGAATTGGGAGTAAAGTGATGGAGCTGCGCTCCGAAGAAGTTCAAGAAGATCCGGAAAAAAGGATGAGGAGGCAGAGAGAATCCACGATCGATATGGGTGGCGAGGAGGACGCACTCACCATCAAGAGGCTGGGGTTCGAATTCTTTCCCCGGGAGGCGCGCAGGTTCGTGGGGAATGAATCCCCCCTCGACCAGATCATCGAGATCATCCTGTCGAATCACAGACGGCATCCAGTCGCCCTGGATCCAATCCTTGGGCAGAGCAGTCCTCGAGGAAGATCCGCCCCGAGCGGACTTCTTCCCCTTCCCCTGCACCGCCGCCTTCTTCGCGCGCTCCAGAGCGGACGTCTTCTCCTTCACCATCATCGCCGGCGAAGCTCAAACAGACCTACGGCACCAAGGTGGGAGCGGAGGTGGCGGAGGATCTTGTGAAGGAAGGAGGAAAAGTGAAGGCGCACTGTTCGGGGGTCCCGAGCCGGCAGCTTATAAGAGGTCGCTTCCGAGTGGCTGACTGGTAGGCCCAGGCAATCCCATCAAATCCCGCAACAGGCGCGCGCGCGGTACGTGGCGAAAAAGGTGGCGCGGGGATCGAGGAGCTTCCGTCCTATCCCATCCGATTACTGTAGCCGCCCCCGTCCCGCGCTCTTCCCGAAATTCAAATCCCGCAAAATCCGCGGGCCGCAGAACAACTCGTCAAACAGAAGATCCCTTTCAGACCGTCACTCGGAACTTCACAAGTAAAGAAATTCACTCGACAAGAGGCCAAGAATGGATCAAGGCGACTGAAAGAAGTTGTAGACGTCATCCGTGACAATTGATCCAAAACAAGACGTTCATATAACATGAAGAACTAGTCGGAAAGATCCCCAACTCCTTCCCCACTCGAACCTCGATCCATTCGGGGCTAATGATGAAGCTATGTACCTAGGATAGGGGCATGGACCTGTCCTAAGTACCCTACCCAAGGACATCCCTAGAAGAAGTCACCTTTCAATCGACTTGGAGGTATCCCACTCGACAGATTCAAGACACTCGACCACGAAGCAATCACTCAACCAAAGTCCAACCACTCGACTGCCAGGAGATCTAAAGTCACCCTGCACGCAAACGGTCAGTCATTAAGTAGCTTTTATGGTCATCATAGCACATTATTAGGGGTGTTACCAGTAACCCCCAGTCTTAATGTACTTTAAACCTTGCATTACTGAGGGCTAGAGGGGCCTGGCGAACTCTATATAAGCCACCCCCTCCTCAGTATCAAGGGTGGGCACCCCTGTTATTCATACACACATAATTCAGTCGACCGCCTCCGGGCACCGAGACGTAGGGCTGTTACTTCCTCCGAGAAGGGCCTGAACTCGTAATCCTCGTGTGCTTACAACTCCTCCATAGCTAAGATCTAGCCTCTCCATACATACCCCCCTACATCACTGTCAGAGTTAGAACCACGACAAGCAGACCCTCTAGGTTCGAACACTGGGGTGCACGCGGAGATTTCGCCTCCTACCTACCTGCACCCCTCCGCCTCGCTAAGATCTAAGCTATGGAAAGAACAACACGAGAGACACAGGGTTTATACTGGTTCGGGCCACCGTTGTGGTGTAATACCCTACTCCAGTGTGTGGCGTGGTGGATTGCCTCTTGGGCTGATGATGATGAACAATACAAGGAAGAACAGCCTCGCGAGGGTCTGCTCTTGGCTGGGGCGATGAACTGCTGGGAGGAGTTCAGTCACCCTTCTCTCTCTCTCCCCGATTCTGATTCTCTCTCCGATTCCCCACTTGTTCCCCTCTTTTTCCTTCTCTGCCCCTCGGTCCTGTGGGGGGCTGGTCCTATTTACAGAGGCCCTGGTCCTCTTCCCAAATATCAAGCGGGAAGGGAGCCAACAATGGCGGGCTAATTTGAAGGGGGACAGCTAGTACCAGCTATCCTGACAAAAGTAGTCTTCGCCTGCACAAAGCTCTGGTGGTGACGCCGTCTTGGCTCCACGATGAACTCCGTCTTGCAGTCCTCCTGGTCTTGGTCTTGTTGCACCGAAATGGCAACCTTTGCCTGATGCCTCGGTACTCCACGGCTGCGCTTGCTCCCTTTGCACCAAAGAGGAAAGGAGGACACTGCGCGGGCTGGCACCCGCCTGGCGCCCTTGGTCGTCATGGCTTGCGTCATGGGCACCTCATGAGGTACCCCGCCTTGATCTCTCCGCCTCCTCGTGAGCCAGCCTGGTGAGGCCGTGCCTGAGGAAGCTCCGCGTCGTTCGCCCCGCGAGGCTTGGCCCCTCGCGAGGGTCTTGGGTCTGTGTTGGTGAAGATGGGCCGTGCTGGGCCCCCCTTTGAGCCACACCGCAGGCCGCAGGCAGGCAAGTCTGGGGACCCCCGTTCCCAGAACGCCGACAGTAGCCCCCAGGCCCAAGGCGCGCCCGGACTTGGACGTGCAGGGAGGCGGAAGGGCAAGAGAGAAGTGTCGCGGGCCCTAACAGCCTGCGGCCTTGGGCGCCGCGTGGCGGTTGACTGGACGTGGGCGGCACTATTCCCCCATGCCCCCTTATTTTGCGCCATGCTAGGCGGACTTGTAGTTGTATACAGCCGCTCCCCCTTCTGTTGCTTGAGCGCCCTCTGTCCTTCCTCTGCTCGAACTCCAGCTTCTGTTTTCAACCCAATCTCGAACCTTCCCCCCTTCCCATCGCCATGGCTCCAACGAAGAAGGGAAGAGGGAAGAAACTCGTGCCTCCGCCTTGTCCGCCGCCGTTGGCGGCCCCCGTCGAGGGCTTAGGCAAGGTTAGCTCGGCTCTGGCCACTATCTTCAACGAATGCGGGAGGACGACGGCCTGGCCCGCGTCCCACTTCTCCATCGACAGGATAGTCACCGAGGTCCCGTATTTTGCCGACACCCTGTGGGCGGGTCTGGTTCCTCCTTTTTTGATTTCTTCAATGCCGTGCTTTCCCACTATCAGATCCACATGATGCACCTGGGTCCTGAATCCAGCACCCTCCTTTCGGTCTTCGCCTTTGTTTGCGAGGCTATGATGGGCATCCTTCCTTCGGTTGCCTTGCTGCGCCACTTCTTCTCGCTGCGCCTTGTCGACCCTACCCAATGCTGGGCGTGCGTGAGCTTCGTTGCCATGTCTGAGACAGCGGCCTATGGGATTGACTTCAAGCTCCCCCCGCCCGTGGCTGGGTTCCGCGAGCGGTGGCTGTATGTGGACGCAGGGGTGCCCAGCCCCTTGCTATCGGAGCCAACTTCGCCTGCTGTCCCCAATTCGGGCTGGGGCCAGGAGATGCTTGAGAGCCCCCGGCTCGTCTTTGTCTGGCACCGCTTCGCGTTCTTGAGGTCGCTTGGCGTGACAGTGCCCAAGGTGGTGAAGGAGTTCCTGCTACGCCGCGTTGCTCCTCTCCAACGCCACTCCCGCCGGATGTGGGCCTTCAGCGGGCGCGATGATCGTATGAGGCTCCAGGAAGAGGACCTGACTCCTGAAGTGCTAAGGACAGCGCTCTTGACCCTGACTGGGGACCCCAACCCTGGCAGCATCCAGCAGGGAGGGGCCTTGCTATACCTCTGCCAGAGCAGGGGCGATTTTGTGAAGCAGATGCCTATCTTTGATGAGTGGGGGTCGCGCCCCGCCGGCCCCCAGGGGCCTCGCAAGAACCCAGTGGTGGTTACTGCCCTTCCAGTCGGCCAAGGCGGCTCTTCCTCGAGCGGCGGAGCAGGGAGGCATGAGGCGCCAGAGGCCGAGGGGGCTCCCGGTGGGGTGACGACGTCGGGCGATGCTCATGAGGGAGCAGCTCTCGGGGCCCGTGCCACTGAGGCTGAGGGTGACGAGCAGCTGCCCTCAACGCTTGCGACTGAGGCCCCTGAGGCTCCAGCTGCTTCCCTTGGCGAGGCGATTGGCAGTGCGCATCAGGCAGGCGCCCCTGACGCGGATAGCCTTGACGCTCCGTCTTCGTCGCAGGTTGATCCCTGCGCCCAACTCTTGGGCTGCTTCCGCGTGGACTTTGAGGCCCTCCGGAAGAGAAGGGAGGCCCTGGGCGATGATTACCCTTGTCGCCTGCTGAAGCGTAGGAAGTACTTCGCCACTGATGAGTAAGCCTTCTCCTTTCCCAGCTCCCGATTCTTCTGTTGCTTTTACTGACCCTTGCTCCGCAGGCCCCTTCCAGCCGAGCTTGCGGAGACGGCTGAGGTGCCGTTCCCCTTGGCTTCGCCCCCTCCATCGTCCTCAAGCGCCCCGAGCAGCAGAGCCCTTGTGGTGAGGGCGATCGAAGAGGCGGACCATCCCGAGGCGCATCGTGGCCCTGCGCACCTCGCGATCCTCTTCTGCAGGCCTTCTCGTGGCATAGCCAGCCTGCCGTGGGCTTCTCGCCTGGTCGTGGACTGTGATTGGCTGAGGCGCTCCCTGCGCTCTTCACCTGGGGACGGGCTGGCTCCAGGCCGGGCTTCTGGCGTGGCGTGCCTGGCCGTCGTGAGGGTGCCAGCCCCCAGCCCCCAGCCCGGAGGGGGGGTGCTGATTCGTGGCCCCCGGTGCTTGCTTGGGGCAGATGATGGCGTGGAAGACGTGCTCGAGCGTGCTCGGGAGCGTCGCGCTTTCCGCCAAGGATTCCTTCGAAGGGCGGCTGACGCGGTAAGCCTGCTTGGTGAGGAGCTTGCTGATGAAGACGCGCACCTTGAGGCCGAGGGCCTGCGCCTGGCTGCAGAGAGGCGCGAGCTGGAGGGCGCCATCGCCCTTGCGCGTCGTCAGCGCGATCTTGACGACTCAGAGGCCAAGGCGTCGCTGGTGGCCTCTCGGGAGGCCCGATCTTGGGCCGCTGAGGAGGCCTGGGAAGCTGACTGGCGGCGAACGGCGGCGGAGGAGCGGGCTTGGGAGCTCCTGGCCTGGTGCCACTCACTGGAGGAGCAGGTGGAGCTGCGCGAGGCAGCCCTTGCGTCGATGAAGGTGGCCTCTGGCAACTCAGCAAAGCTCCAGAAGCGTGAGGAGGCGCTGACGCTGGAAGCCGCCGAGCGTACCCGCGAGTACGAGCGTCTGGAGACGAGGGAGCGCTTGGTGACGCAGGCGAAGGATGATGTCGCTGCACAGGAAGCCCGTGTCCTGGAGGAGGTCGAACGTCGAGTGGCGATGGTGCATTTGAACCTCGAGCACGAGTTCAAGGAGAAGCTGGGGTTGATCCGGGTCGAGGCTGAAGGCAGGACTGCTGCCTTGAGAGCCAAGCTGGAGGAGGCGACACGGCGGGCTGATGCTTTCCGGGCCGCCCTTGAGGTGGCGCAAGGTGAGTTAACCACCTCCCAGGCCGAGGTGCTCCTTCTTCGCCAGCAGGTGGAGGAGGCTGAGGTCGTCACGCGCCAGAATGCGGATGAGATACGTCAGCGGCGGATCCTAGAGCATGAGCATGGCCCCATGCTCACCACGCTCCGGGAGAGAGCCAACACAGCCTTGGGCAACATCTGCGAGGCGGCTGTTTGGCGAGCCGCATGCAGTCAACTACGCCGGCAATCTTTAGTTCTTCACTGACGTGGTGACGCAGCTGGAGGCACGGTCGGTCAGGGCTGACAGGTTGGTGGAGGAGAGGATCCGCGCCCTGCTCGGGCGTTCCTTTTCTCGCGTCTTCAGCCATCTCCAGAACATGGATCCCCACTTCGATTTCGACGCCGCCATCGCCCCAGTCCCCCAGGCCGTCCGAGGTGACCTGGTGCACTGGGTGGAAGACAATGTGGATGCTCTTATCGGGGCCTTTGCTTCAGACAACGACGGCGTGATCGTGGCTGCCGACGAGGGTGGTGCGGTGCACGGCCCTGACGCCGCTGGCGGCGACGCGGACAGCGATGGCGAGTTCAGTGACGCCAGCAATGGCTCGGGTGGTACTCTTGAGGACGCATTGGGGGATTTATCCAACTGATTGTGCATCATTCCTGCTTTCTTACCCTGCATGAATAGAACTCAGGTTTTGGCCTGATGGCTGTGAGAGCATTTTGGAGGGGGAGCCCCTCATGTAAAACTTGTGTTCATTGTATTAGTAGACGCTACATTGCCCATGCGCCCGCGCCAAGTGGTTGGCTTAAGCGACGCGCTGGTCGGCTATTTTACCTTGGTCCCATGCTGGCCCTGAGGTAGCCTGTGGGAGGTTGTGGTGTCCCGAGTGTTCCCTGATTGGATCCGTAGGACCTGCAGCAAAACACCCTCCTGAGAGGACGCGGCGGCGGCAGTCTGGGCTGCGCGCAAGCTAGGCCTGACTCGGCTCGCGAGGGGCTCACGAGGGGAGGCAGCTGAGGCGAAGTGGTAACCAAAACGCGAGAAATTACTCGAACGAGACTAAGCACCCCTTCCCCGAACACACACAAATCTCAAATTCGAATCCAACTTGAATCCAGCGAGGGAAAGCGACAACCAAAGGGAAAAGCAAAGAAAGCAGACAAAAGGCCGCGTCCGGCACCTAATCTAATCTTGGATGTCTTCTCACTAGCGGGGAGCTAAGTGCTGCCACTGGGCGTGGGAGGGTGCCCCAGGGCCTGAGGCCGGCACCCCTGAGACTCCGGGGCGTGTACAACCCCACTCATTATTACGTGAGAGTGTCACGGGGCGGCGAGCTTCACAGGCACTGTGCCTTCTTCATAGGTACTGGCCTTGCTTCATATCGCCAGATAAGGGCCCCGCCTTGCGCCACACTCTAGTGCCATCAACGACGACCGGAAATCAGGACGCCGCCGATGGGGTAGAGCGGTCGCCAGCGGTTCCCCCGATGACCACGGGTCCTCCGCCAGGGGCAGGCCCTGAGGCACCTCCCCAGTAGAGGGCCTACCTCCTGAGAACACCTTGCTCCGAACGCGGCGGTGGTGATGTCGGATCTCGGCCCCTCTCCTGCAGCCCCCTGCGCCCTCCTCCCGAGGGGTAGGAGACTGTGGGAGCGGGGCAGCTGCTCGCTGTGGCGACCTGCACCTCCTGCGATCCATGGTTAGCGTATGCCTGCTCCTGAAGAATTAGTGGTACCCGATAATTGTTGCCTCCAGTGTGGCCAGTGGGACCGTCCCGGGGCTCCTCGAAAGGCTCAGCTTCTAGTGCCTCGTCCCCCTAGCTTGGGCTGAGGAGCGAGCCTTGTTCGCTCTCGTGAGGGTGTCCTTGGTCTATCATGAGGGGCACGTATTCCTCTGGCGCCGTCATCCCGAAGGCCACGCCGTAGCGCTCCGCGTGCCACGCGGTCCTGCCTGACGCGCCCACCATGGGGTGGCAGTGCGGCTGTCCATTGGGGCCGCGGGTCACGTCGAGTCCTTCTTCACGGACCGGGAGTGGGGGCAGCGCCGCCGCCGGTCCGGTGCTGACATCTTCGCTGGTGTTGGAGTAGCCTTGGAGCCCGCGGGCACGCGCGGAGCCCCCGCGCGGGCCGCCCTGGGCTTGAGATGGGAGCTGGGTGCAGAAGGGGTGAGCCCCCAAGGCAGCGTAGCCCAGGAGCTCTGCCACCCGCTCTAGCAGCACGTCGCGGCCGCCCTCCAGCAGCCTGCACTGCAGCAGCTCTCGGGCCACCGTGAGCATGGCCCTCGAGTTCGCTTGCTCCCGGCGGGTGTACGGTGTCGTGGTCGCGGCGTGATTGGAGGCCCTTGCTGCCGACCACGCTTGCCGCGGTGTGAGAGCTATCGAAGCCTGTCTGCATCGCTCGCGGCCCGCAGCGCCCTGCGGACCGCGAGCTGCCTGGGGCACGGGGTCGCCCGAGGCGAGCGGCTCTGTGAGGGCGGGCCACGCCGCCCATGGATCTGGGTTGCCCGCCTGGTCGCCGGACATGGTGATGACGACGCGACGGGGCACGAAGCGGTAGAAGGTGGATTCCGGCGCACCCCTACCTGGCGCGCCAAATATCAGATTTCGGGTTCCGGCAGACCCTCGAGGTTCGAACACTGGGGTGCGCATGGAGATTTCGCCTCCTACCTACCTGCACCCCTCCGCCTCGCTAAGATCTAAGCTATGGAAAGAACAACACGAGAGACACAGGGTTTATACTGGTTCAGGCCACCGTTGTGGTGTAATACCCTACTCCAGTGTGTGGCGTGGTGGATTGCCTCTTGGGCTGATGATGATGAACAATACAAGGAAGAACAGCCTCGCGAGGGTCTGCTCTTGGCTGGGGCGATGAACTGCTGGGAGGAGTTCAGTCACCCTTCTCTCTCTCTCTCCCTGATTCTGATTCTCTCTCCGATTCCCCACTTGTTCCCCTCTTTTTCCTTCTCTGCCCCTCGGTCCTGTGGGGGCTGGTCCTATTTATAGAGGCCCTGGTCCTCTTCCCAAATATCGAGCGGGAAGGGAGCCAACAATGGCGGGCTAATTTGAAGGGGGACAGCTAGTACCAGCTATCCTGACAAAAGTAGTCTTCGCCTGCACAAAGCTCTGGTGATGACACCGTCTTGGGTCCACGATGACCTCCGTCTTGCAGTCCTCCTGGTCTTGGTCTTGTTGCACCAAAATGGCAACCTTTTCCTGATGCCTCGGTACTCCGCGGCTACGCTTGCTCCCTTTGCACCAAAGAGGAAAGGAGGACACTGCGCGGGCTGGCACCCGCCTAGCGCCCTTGGTCGTCATGGCTTGCGTCATGGGCACCTCATGAGGTACCCCACCTTGATCTCTCCGCCTCCTCGCGAGCCAGCCTGGTGAGGCCGTGCCTGAGGAAGCTCCACGTCGTCTGCCCCGCGAGGCTTGGCCCCTCGCGAGGGTCTTGGGTCTGTGTTGGTGAAGATGGGCCGTGCTGGGCCCCCCTTTGAGACACGCCGCAGGCCGCAGGCAGGCAAGTCTAGGGACCCCCGTTCCCAGAACGCCGACAGCGTTGAAGAAATGGAAGATGAAGATGTGGACATTGGCTGCTCCACACCCGTAATCAGTGATGAATTCTGGGAAAGTCAGCATCCAAACTCTCCAATGTTCACCCCTCTACATCAAATTCCTTAGTCCCCCACACAAACTGTTCACATGGGCTCTGAAGAAACTCATCCCACTGCATCTGTCCATGAGGAAATTCTAGCCACTAGCACTGAAGAAACTGCTGCTGCTGAACAACCAATGACGCAGACTGCCACTGAGGAGGAACCAGAAATTCCTCAGCCTGAAGAACCTGCGATTGAGATTCCTGAGGTCGTGATGCAACTCACTGACACTCCTTTGTTGAAGCCAAAGGATCTATTCTCACGCAAGCAAAAGTTCAAGGCTGATGATTTCTTCGGCGAGCACGTATTCTTCGAAGATTACAACCCATATGACTCTGCTCGCATTAGGAAGAGGCGTTTCTGGACTGCTAGTCAAGCCAATTTCTATTCCTCAGTGCTGTTCAACAAGGAGAAGATTTTCTACGATGAGCATATTCCTCACGTGGATATGGAATCTCTGCCGTGCTTTGCACCAGTCCTCAGTGTTCTTCACGACGCTGGACTGCTCAACTTCTGCTCTAACACCTGCGATTGGAATGAAGAACTGATTCTTCAATTTTATGCAACACTGCACATCACCGGAGATGCTGAAGATGTGAATTCATGGGTGCTAGATTGGATGTCTGAAAACACTCACTACACTGCACGAGCCTCTGAATTGCTTCGTGCTCTACCACTCAGTCCCCCCCTTGAAGAAGCTCGCTGCATCTATAGTGAACCTGAGCTCACACATCATTACATGCAAGTGCTGATGAAGCCTTTGAAACCGGGTCAGGAACCAAGAACCAAATTCCTCGTGAAGGAATTGCTGTACATGCCTAGAACTGTCTATCGTATTCTTACGAGGACAATCAGTCCTATCAAAGGCCATGACTCATCTGATGAGGAAATTGTTGGCATCATGAAGAATCTGGTATTCAACATCGTTCATGGCATTCCTGTCAATTATCACGATTTCTTCATGAGGACTATGGCAAATGTTGCACTGTCTCCGTTTGAGCTAAAGCCTTATGCACCTTGGATCATGAGATTCCTCAGGACAAGGTCTTCACTCAACTACAAAGCTGATTTCCAGAATCATCTCAGCTACTTGCCCCCAATTGAAGTCCTCAAGCAGACATATTCCTCAGTTGATGGAAAGGGCAAGGCACCAGCTATAATTGATGAAGGCATTCGTCCATTGGATGGTCAGTTTCGCAAAGCTGCATCTTATTCCACCAATGATGACTCTGCCACACATGACTCTGCCAATGCACCTAAGTCCACTCCTCAAGCCACTGCTCGGCGCGTGATGACTGACCGTGAACTTCTTCTTAGTCTTCACCAGAAGGTGGATCGAAATCACAAATGGGTTAAGCGTCAGTTTGGTTCACTTCTTCACAACATGACTGCCACACACAATGCAGTGAAGAAAAACCACTACTACCTCCATCAAGTCTTCGGTCGCACCTGGGAAATCCTGTCACATCTGTATGGTGAAGAAGATCTGAAGAACATGGGTCTTAATGAAGATTTTGACTGGTCTGCACCTCCACCAAAGAAATTCAAGAAGGTCAAGGTTCCTTCTCTGGTGGCCAGCTCATATTCTTCATCGCGCGACACTGATGAACATGAAGATTTGGACGACACTGCGGCAGGCCCTACATCAACCAACGACCCCAACAACGCTGGCGCTCCTTCATCAACATGATTATCTTCAGGGGCGTTAGTCCTCATTTTCGATCCTTTTGGTCATTCGATGACAAAGGGGGAGAAATATGAGTTAGTCTTCAAACAGGTCTACTATATGGGCGTTTTTTTCTTTGCTAAGTTACAACTCTCATTCTTCTGAAACTTTATTGGATCGAGTTGTAATCTTAAACCCGATGGTGCCCTGATACTTTTGATGCACTGTGCTCTGATACTCTTGATGCACTAATTCTGCATGCTTATTCCTCGTTAATATTATTGCACGCATGCTGAATTTCATCAGGCACCATATTTCATCATGCATTTAAAATTCTTCATATTATATGTTAAATGCATGTATGAATTACAAGATATAGGGGGAGATCTCCATGATTCAACTCTTCAAGTGTGCATTGCTTCAAAAGCAAATTCCTCACTATGCACATCTTCAGGGGGAGTTCTTCTATATCTTGCAATCAAATTCCTCAATATCAGTATTTACACTTCATATGTTTATCCCCGTTGAAAACTTAACCTATATTGTCATCAATCACCAAAAAGGGGGAGATTGTAAGTGCATCTACTGCCCCTTAGTGATTTTGGTGTATTGAAGACTTATAGGTTAAGGGACTAATGCGTGTGTGAGTGTACACAGGTCTATAAGTCTATGAGGAGTTTGATATTTACAGGAAAAGTCGACCCCTAAAAATGAATATCTTCGACTGAAGATTTTGATATTTCTGAAGTCTTTCATGAAGACTTTGAAAGTGAAGAAATTGGTGTGTCCGTGAAGACTTGATATTCATGCGAGGAATATGAAGCTTGAAGAATTTCGTTTTCATAGTTTTGCTTTTCTCTTTCTTGAGTCATAGGAAACACCGTACTGTTAAAGGGGGTCGAGGAAATACTAAGGAAAAATTTCCATGTGATGCTCAACTCAAAATCCTACACCTACCAATCCCTTCGAGTGAAGCCATTGGAAATCTCATATAGTTCAGTCAATTTCTTCAGTGACAGAGACAAAGTTCTTCTAGTCCCTGAGAAATTTGTCCTGACTGAGGAGTTAGGAATTCGCCAGTGCGGATTGCCTACACAGTGAGGAACATGATAGCCCTGAGGATTCTACTACTCAAAATTCCGACCGTTGCTATGCTATGCGCCAGCTGTCCCAAAATATCTATCCACCTAACGGTCATATCATTGAAGGGCATTTATGTCTTATCATGTCGGGCTGCTCCCTAGGCTATAAATAGCCGCCCCCTACAACCACTAGCGGGTTGGCTGCTCCGAGAGAAACTAACACTTGTCATTTGAGAGCAACCCATCCTCCGAGGACTTTGAGCGAAAATCATCAAGTGAAGAAAAACCAAAAACCCAAACACCTACAAACCCCAAGTGATTGAGCATCACTGAAGAGATTGATCCTGAGTGGATCCGACGCTTGTTACCTTTGAAGACTATGCTTCTTCTAGACGGTTAGGCGTCATGGTCTAGAGCATCCAAGAGGAATTGTGGATCGCCGAGTGACCAAGTTTGTGAAGGTTTGGAAGTCGCCTGAAGACTTACCACGAGTGATTGGACGAGGTCTGTGTGACCTTAGTTCAAGGAGAATACGGTGAGGACTGGGTGTCTTGGACTAAGTGTCCTTGACTGGGTGTCCGGGACTGTGTGTCCTTGAGTTTAAATACCCAGCCGCTCCAACCAGACGTACAACTGAGACAGCAGTTGAAACTGGTCTACCAAATCATTGTCTTCACCGAGCTTACTTGTTCTATTTCCTCAACTCTTTCATTTCCTCATAACTGTGCTGTATGTTTGTTCATATCTGTGTTTGAAGACTTTGACTGAAGACTTTCTCAATTTCCCCAGTTCAATTTCTTCAGTCTGTTTGTCTTCATCCTGTGTTATCCTATGATTACGCTTCCTGTACTCTGTGCCTGTCTTCATTTCATCATGATGACTATGCTTGTATCCTGTTATGTTTAATTTTGAGTACTTATTCCGCTGCTAGTAGTTCTTCGCTAAGGAATTTCCTCACCAACAAATTCCTCAGTGAAGAATTTCATAAAAATCGCCTATTCACCCCCCTCTAGTCGATATAACGCACTTTCACCTTTCTCCCTTTTTGTTCCTCTTGGTGGCTGATCGTGTTTCTGCTATTCTTAAACAAAATGTGGCTGCCGATGATATTACTCCTATAAAAAATATGTAGAAGAGCTCCGGATATTTCACACCTTTTGTTTGCATATGATATTATGTTATTTGTTGAAGCATCACATGCTCAAGCTGAAAAGGTTAAGCATGCATGCTCTGAATCTATATAATAATGCTACATGATAGAGTCTGAACTTTAATAAATGCTCCATTCTCTTTGGATGTTCTTGTCCTGCTCCTGTTCAAGAGGAAGTTAGAGAGGTTATCAATGTCTCTAGTTCTATTTTTGAAGAAAAGTATTTGGGTCTTCCAACTTCTAATGGCGGTATGTCTAAAGTACGATTCCAAAGTTTGCAAATGAGCCTCAGAAAACTTCTTATTCAGTGGGGAGACGGGTTCCTTGCTAAGCATGGTGGAGAGACACTCATCAAATCTGTAGTGCAAACATTACCCACT
This sequence comes from Triticum urartu, assembly GCF_003073215.2. Taxonomy (NCBI): domain Eukaryota; kingdom Viridiplantae; phylum Streptophyta; class Magnoliopsida; order Poales; family Poaceae; genus Triticum; species Triticum urartu. Next base: position 409,914,978 of record NC_053027.1, on the reverse strand, counting down.
TACATTATGGGCATGTTTAAACTACCATTTTCTGTATGTGATGAGCTCACTAGGATGGCGAGGGGCTTCTATTGGGGATCCTCAAATGGTAAACAGAAGGTTCATTGGCGTGCTTGGAATGATTTGTTACACCTAAAGAATAAAGGCGGTGCTGGATTCCAAGATTTCCGCCTGTTCAATCAAGCGTTATTATCTCTTGAGGCTTGTCATTTAATTAATAGACCAGAGAGCTTATGTGCAGAAATTCTGAAGGCCAGGTACTATCCATAAGGGAAACTAGAGGACACAGTTTTTTCTGGGAATGCCTCGTCATCTTGGAATGCTATTTCTTATGGGCTGGAGCTTTTGAAAAAGGGTTTGGTTTGGAGAGTTGGGAACGGTAGGAGCATCCGAGTTTGGCGTGATAATTGGATACCCCATCCTTTCTCATTCAAACCTATCACCTTTAGGGAAGATGCCGTATATGTTTTGTGTCTGAATTGTTGAATGCTAACTGTTCTTGGAATATAGGATTGCTACAGGAGTATTTCTTGCCGCCTGATGTGTCGAAAATTATTAAAAGTCAAGCTTCGCCCCGGTTGGAAGATGATACACTTGCTTGGGGTCCAGGCAAATATGGTATTTTTACTATGAAGTGTGCATACCAATTTGCTTTCGATGAAGCTCACAGAACGAATGCAGCAGGATCTACTTCCAGTCCGGATGATCGCCGTTCTTGCCGGAACCTTATTTGGTCTTGCGACCTCCCTCCTACAGTTCGAAACTTTGCTTGGAAAGTCACTACTAATGCCTTGCCGACATGGTAGAAGAAGCACAATAGGAGTCTGGAGGTTAATGACCTTTGTCCAATTTGTGTTGTTGAGCCGGAAGATAACCCCCCCCTCTGTTGTCGCTGCACTTTTGCTCGAGGATTATGGTCAACAATGTCGGAGGTTTGGACTTTACCTGACTTGTCTACTATTAGAAATACAGGTAAGGAATGGCTGCTTCATGTCCTTGACCCAGTGCCAAAAATTGAGAGGTGCATGCTTCTTATGACTTTGTGGAGAATTTGGCACATCCATAACAAAGTGATACACAATAAACCAGCGCCCCCAATGGAAGCGTCCAGGAAGTATTTGGTGATTTACCTTGATTCCTTGGTCGTACTTAAAATTGATCTATCTTCTGATCTGAGCAAAGGAAAGTCCTTAGTTACATATGACATGCCACTTAAAAATTCACATGTTCGAATAGTTGAGAGCACTTCTGTCAATTGGTGTCCCCCTATGGCGGGTTGGGTGAAACTGAATACTGACGAGTCCTTTGCGGAAAATGGTACGGCTGGTGTGGGGATGGTGATGCGAGATGATAGAGGTAATGTCATCTACTCGGCTTGCAGGGAGCTTTTTTCATGCCGAGAAATTCTTAAGGCTGAGTTGTGTGCTTGCATGGAAGACCGATCTTTTGCAATTCACATAAGCGACTAGCCGATCATTATTGAGATGGACTCCATTGTTGCAGTTAAGCTAATTCAAGCGAAGGATAGTGATAGATCAATCTACTCTTCTTTAGTTAAATAAATTAGACACCCGATGTCTCTTCGTGATTCTTGTACTCATATAAATCGTACGCAAAATAAGGTTAGCGATAGCTTAGTAAAATTTGCTAGACTAGAGGGCAAAACAATGACCTGAGTTGGGTCAAGCCCATCAGTTTCTTTAGAGCTACTCGAGGCTGATTGTAAAACATTGAGATTTGAGTAATACAAAGATTTTATCCACAAAAAAGTCTAAGATGTTCGGAGTGATCAAACTCAGTTTTTGGAAGAGGAAAGCCAACAAAGTTGAAGAGTGTAAGGCGAAAACTTGTTACGTCTCTAGTTCCCCTTTTATTTGGGACACTGCTGCCCCTGATTTTATTTCATATCTTGTTGTAAACATTATGGCTATCATTTGATGAATACAATCATATTCCTGTCAAATTATTTTTGGATGTGTCAGGTCTTAGTCGACTAAGTGACATAACATGTAAGTAAGATGAAAGCAATTAAAGAAAAAAATACACGGGTCTCGATGTAAGATCTTACAAATATAGCATTGAATAAGACTTAACCAATTCTCAATCGATTAAGATGTAGCAAGACTATTTTTTTGTAGACTCAACGATGCTACTTGGTTTGGGTCGGGTTGGATACAGTGCCTCGTTGCTATCAGAAGGAGACGTATTGTACACCACAAGACGCGGAGGTGTGTGTAGTGTAGTATTGTTCCCACGACATGGCCATGGCCACATGAAGGTTTGGTGTTTCTTGGCTGCTCCAGTGAAAAATCTAGAGTGACCCCACAAAAAAAGGAAAAAAGGGAAAATCTAGAGTGGATAGGACCAATCCACATCACTCGGGTCCCCTGTGCTCGGCTCGGTACATGTTGTGCACTACATCTGCATATCTACAAAGGAAGTGAGCAAGATTCAGAGAATCATCAGCCCATTCCAATACATCTCTCTCTTCTCCTCTATCTGTTGTAGTTGCGAGTATGTCTTTGTGTAGATGAGCATGGCGGTAATGGCAATGGCCGCCGCCACGGCCATGGCCTGGCCCTTCACCTCCTCCTCCGTCATCACCTCTCGCACCGCCATCATGCCACTCCCAGGACCCCAACCGGCGCCCTCCGCTCTGGCTTCCTCGGTAGCGCCCTCGCGCTCTGCCTGCACCCGATGGACGCCAGCGTCGCTGTCTGCATGCGCATGACACAGACAAGCATGGCAACAACCACTACACTGGGAGGTCGACGTGAACCTTCTGAAGAATAGGATGTGGGTTGTGTTGCGCACAGGAGAGCTTTGTCTAGGCAGAGAGGCTACCATCGTCTGGCTCTCAATTTAGTATCATCTAAACCGTTCATTTTAGATCTGATGGTCAAGCGGCAGGCACATCATCATCATCAACTCTATTTATTTTATAGAAAAGTAGAGAAAATAATTCTTTGTTTAGGGCGTTTTAAAACCGAGGGTCACCGTGGACCGGCTACAGCGAGGGAAATGATGAAATGTTGATGAGATGAATGTTGACAGCGGCTTCTTGAAGATCGACGACCGTGCTGCTTTAGCTGTGATCTGCAGAGACAAGAGAGGCACTTATCTTGGTGCCTCCACCATTATATATGAAGGTCGCCTTGATCTGACAATACTCGAAGCACAGGCATGCAGCGAGGCCCTTTCGCTTGCCTCTGATTTACAGGTCAAGTCTGTGTGTGTGGCCTCAGATTGCTTGAAGTAGTGACGAGTATACAAGCTGAAGTTCCTTGCTGATATTTTGCCATCTTGCAAGACATCAAGCACTAGAGGAGTCTATTTCAGGATATCAAGTTCATTCATGAAAATAGGAAGTATAATGGGGAGGCCCATGCCTTAGACTAGCCACAATGGGTAGTAACATATACTAGTAACATGCATATGCTACTGGTCTATGTTACCACCTCTATAGTGGGGAGTAACATATGTGTGGTAACATGCAACACTTCATTTATTAGGCTATGGACTCATCTTGCTTTGATATATGTGATGTTACTGATACTACTAGTAACTAGCTATGTTATCACTTTCTCTCTTTCTTCATTTATTGCTAGCCACATCATCTATTTTATCTAGATATGTGTGATGTTACTATCTATGTTACTCCCTAAAAGTGCAACTATCCCTGGGTGGTTTTGGTAATTCCTAACAACATATATCCCATTGAGCTAATGCTATTTCAAGATAAATATTTCAGGAAAGCTCAATGTTTGGCATGGCATGGATTAGAAAGTGGATGCCTCAAAATACTAAGAACACATGTTGGCTCAAGCTCAAGACTCTACATTTGACTTTTAGTGATCCAAGATCACATTGAGTCCATAGGAAAAGCCAATACTATTAAAAGGGGATGAGGTGTTGCTTAATGAGTTACTTTCTCAAAATTCTTAGTGATATGCTCCAAAACCCTCAACTACTTTCTCATATCCACATATGTCCCAAACCAAAAGTCAAACTCGGCCCCACCGAAATTTCCTACCCTGCACCACCGAGTTCACTTGACATAGCCACTGCCACAAACCCTAGTCATTTCTGTCTCACCGATAGGGATCTCGGTCACACCGAGATGGGATTGCCAGCTCTCTATTTCCCTTTGTAACATTTCGGTCCAACCGAGATGAGCGATCGGTCCCACCGAGATTGCAATGCAAACTCTCTATTTCCCCTTCGTAACGTTTCGGTCTAACCGAGATGAGCGAATCGGTCCCACCGAGTTTGCCTGACCAACTCTCTGTTTTCCTATTACCAAAATCGGTCCCACCGAGTTTGTGTAATCAGTCTCACCGAGATTACGTTAAGACCTAACCCTAATGGAATCGGTTCCACCGAGTTGACATGTCGGTCCCAGCGAAAATCCTAACATTCACATTTTGAACTAAATTGGTTTGACCGAGTTTCATGATTTGGTCCCACCGAGTTCGGTGATTTGTGTGTAACGGTTCCTAACATTCACATTTTGAACTAAATTGGTTTGACCGAGTTTCATGATTCGGTCCCACCGAGTTCGGTGATTTGTGTGTAACGGTTAGATTTTGTGTGGTGGCTATATATACCCCTCCACCCACTCTTCATTTGTTGAGAGATCCATCAGAACATGCCTACACTTCCAACATACATTTTCTGAGAGAGAACCACCTACACTTGTGTTGAGGTCAAGATATTCCATTCCAACCACATAAATCTTGATCTCTAGCCTTCCCCAAGTTGCTTTCCACTCAAACCCTCTTTCCACCAAATCCAATCCTATGAGAGAGAGTTGAGTGTTGGGGAGACTATCATTTGAAGCACAAGAGCAAGGAGTTCATCATCAACACACCATCCATTACCTTTTGGAGAGTGGTGTCTCCTAGATTGGCTAGGTGTCACTTGGGAGCCTCCGTCAACATTGTGGAGTTGAACCAAGGAGTTTGTACGGGCAAGGAGATCGCCTACTTTGTGAAGATCTACCCTAGTGAGGCAAGTCCTTCGTTGGCGATGGCCATGGTGGGATAGACAAGGTTTCTTCTTGATGGACCCCTTGTGGGTGGATCCCTCCGTGGACTCGTGCAACCGTTACCCTTCATGGGTTGAAGTCTCCATCAATGTGGATGTACGATAGCACAACCTATCGGAACCATGCCAAAAATCTCCGTGTCTACATTGCGTTTGCTACCTCCAAACTCCTCCCTTTACCTTCATATGCAATTGTTTTACATTCCGCTGCTATACTCTTAGAATTGCATGTGTAGGTTAATTACTTGACTTGTGCTAAGTTGTTAAAATCTGCCACGACTTAAAATTGGGAAAAGGCTAGATTTTTATTTGGTCAAGTAGTCTAATCACCCCCTCTAGACATACTTTTGATCCTACAAGTGGTATCAGAGCTTTGATCTCCATTTGCTTTGATTTCCATAGCTTTTGGTGATCATAGCCTTGGTTTCACAACCTAGGAGAGTATGGCGTCTAGCGAGGGATATTACCATCGTAGAGGTCCTTACTTTGATGGTACTAATTTTGCTAGTTGGAAGCATAAGATGATAAATGCATATTCTTGGACATAACCCCGCCGTTTGGGCTATTGTGTGTATTGGCTTGCAAGGTGAATTCTTTGATGGGAGAGAACCGAACCGTGAAGCTACCGCGGAAGAGTTGAAGATGCTGCAATACAATGTTCAAGCTTGTGATATTCTCTTCAAGGGATGGTGCCCCAAAGAATTCAACAAAATCAGCCGTCTCGAGAATGCAAAGGAAATTTGGGATACTTTGATTGATATGCAGGAAGGTACCGACTCCGTCAACGAATCCAAATTGGATGTGCTTCAAAGTCAACTTGACAAGTTCAAAATGAAGGATGGTGAAGGTGTCGCTGGAATGTACTCTAGGCTTGCTCTCATCACAAATGAGATTGCCGGCTTAGGAAGTGAAGAGATGACCGACAGATTCATCATCAAGAAGATCCTAAGAGCCTTGGATGGAAAATATGATACCATGTGCACATTGATCCAAATGATGCCCAATTACAAAGATCTCAAGCCAATGGAAGTCATTAGAAGAATTGTTGCTCATGAGATGTCACTTAAGGATAAGGAAGAGCTCCACAACAAGTCAAGTGGTGCCTGCTACCTCTTGAGCACTTGCGTTGGTTTTCCCTTGAAGAGGAAAGGGTGGTGCAGCAAAGTAGCATAAGTATTTCCCATAGTTTTTGAGAACCAAGGTATCAATCTAGTAGGAGGCTACGCGCGAGTCCCTCGCACCTACACAAAACAAATAAATCCTCGCAAGCAACGCGATAAGGGGTTGTCAATCCCTACACGGTCACTTACGAGAGTGAGATCTGATAGATATGATAAGATAATATTTTTGGTATTTTTTATGATAAAGATGCAAAGTAAAATAAAAGCAAAGTATTGGAAGATTAATATGATGAAGATAGACCCGGGGGCCATAGGTTTCACTAGTGGCTTCTCTCAAGAGCATAAGTATTTTACGGTGGGTGAACAAATTACTGTTGAGCAATTGACATAATTGAGCATAGTTATGAGAATATCTAGGTATGATCATGTATATAGGCATCACGTCCAAGACAAGTAGACCGACTCCTGCCTGCATCTACTACTATTACTCCACACATCGACCGCTATCCAGCATGCATCTAGAGTATTAAGTTCATAAGAACAGAGTAACGCCTTAAGCAAGATGACATGATGTAGAGTGACAAACTCATGCAATATGATGAAAACCCCATCTTGTTATCCTTGATGGCAACAATACAATACGTGCCTTGCTGCCCCTACTATCACTGGGAAAGGACACCGCAAGATAGAACCCAAAGCTAAGCACTTCTCCCATTGCAAGAAAGATCAATCTAGTAGGCCAAACCAAACTAATAATTCGAAGAGACTTGCAAAGATAACCAATCATACATAAAAGAATTCAGAGAAGATTCAAGTATTGTTCATAGATAAAATTGATCATAAACCCACAATTCATCGTTCTCAACAAACACATCGCAAAAACAAGATTACATCGAATAGATCTCCACAAGAGAGGGGGAGAACTTTGTATTGAGATCCTAAAGAGAGAAGAAGCCATCTAGCTAATAACTATGGACCCCGAAGGTCTGAGGTAAACTACTCACACTTCATCGGAGAGGCTATGGTGTTGATGTAGAAGACCTCCGTGATCGATGCCCCCTCCGGTGGAGCTTCGGAACAGGCCCCAAGATGGGATCTCGTGGATACAGAAAGTTACGACAGTGGAATTAGGGTTTTGGCTCTGTATTTGATCGTTTGGGGGTACGTAGGTATATATAGGAGGAAGAAGTACGTCAGTGGAGCAACAGGGGGCCCACGAGGGTGGAGGGCGCGCCTTGGGGGGAAGGCACGCCCCCTACCTCGTGGCCTCCCTGTTGGTTGCTTGACGTAGGGTCCAAGTCTCCTGGATCTTGTTCGTTCCAAAAATCACGTTCCCGAATGTTTCATTCCGTTTGGACTCCGTTTGATATTCCTTTTCTTCAAAACCCTAAAATAGGCAAAAAAAAGCAATTCTGGGCTGGGCCTCCGGTTAGTAGGTTAGTCCCAAAAATAATATAAAAGTGGATAATAAAGCCCAATAATGTCCAAAACAGAAGATAATATAGCATGGAGCAATCAAAAATTATAGATACGTTGGAGACGTATCAAGCATCCCCAAGCTTAATTCATGCTCGTCCTCGAGTAGGTAAATGATAAAAACAGAATTTTTGATGTGGAATGCTAATCGGCATAATTTCAATGTAATTCTCCTTAATTGTGGTATGAATATTCAGATCCGAAGGATTCAAGACAAAAGTTTAATATTGACATAAAAATAATAATACTTCAAGCATACTAACTAAGCAATTATGTCTTCTCAAAATAACATGGCGAAAGAAAGTTATCCCTACAAATTCATATAGTCTGGCTATGCTCTATCTTCACCACACAAAGTATTTAAATCATGCGCAACCCCGATGACAAGCCAAGCAATTGTTTCATACTTTTGACATTCTCAAATCTTTTTCAATCTTCACACAATACATGAGCGTGAGCCATGGACATAGCACTATAGGTGGAATAGAATGGTGGTTGTGGAGAAGACAAAAAGGGAGAAGATAGTCTCACATCAACTAGGCGTATCAATGGGCTATGGAGATGCCCATCAATAGATATCAATGTGAGTGAGTAGGGATTGCCATGCAACGAATGCACTAGAGCTATAAGCATATGAAAGCTCAAAAAGAAACTAAGTGGGTGTGCATCCAACTTGCTTGCTCAAGAAGAGCTAAGGCATTTTGAGGAAGCCCATCATTGGAATATGCAAGCCAAGTTCTATAATGAAAAATTCCCACTAGTATATGGAAGTGATAACATAGAAGACTCTCTATCATGAAGATCATGGTGCTACTTTGAAGCACAAGTGTGGTAAAAGGATAGTAGCATTGTCCCTTCTGTCTTTATCTCTCATTTTTTTATTTGGGCCTTTTCTCTTCTTTTTTATGGCCTCTTTTTTTTGTCCGGAGTCTCATCCCGACTTGTGGGGGAATCATAGTCTCCATCATCCTTTCCTTACTGGGACAATGCTCTAATAATGATGATCATCACACTTTTATTTTCTTACAACTCAAGAATTACAACTCGATACTTAGAACAAGATATGACTCTATATGAATGCCTCCGGCGGTGTACCGGGATATGCAATGACTCATGAGTGACATGTATGAAAAAATTATGAACGGTGGCTTTGCCACAAATACAATGTCAACTACATGATCATGCAAAGCAATATGACAATGATGGAGCGTGTCATAGTAAACGGAACGATGGAAAGTTGCATGGCAATATATCTCGGAATGGCTATGGAAATGCCATGATAGGTAGGTATGGTGGCTATTTTTAGGAAGGTATATGGTGGGTGTATGATACCGGCGAAAGGTGCGCGGTATTAGAGAGGCTAGCAATGGTGGAAGGGTGAGAGTGCGTATGATCCATGGACTCAACATTAGTCATAAAGAACTCATATACTTATTGCAAAAATCTACAAGTTATCAAAGCAAAGTATTACGCGCATGCTCCTGGGGGGATAGATTGGTAGGAAAATACCATCGCTCGTCCCTGACCGCCACTCATAAGGAAGACAATCAATAAATAAATCATGCTCCGACTTCATCACATAAGGGTTCACCATACGTGCATGCTACGGGAATCACAAACTTTAACACAAGTATTTCTCAAATTCACAACTACTCAACTAGCACAACTTTAATATCACCATCTCCATATCTAAAAACAATTATCAAGTATCAAACTTCTCATAGTATTCAACACACTCATAAGAGAACTTTATTATTAATCTTGTATACCTAGAATATTAGGATTATTTAAGCAAATTACCATGCTATTTAAGACTCTCAAAATAATCTAAGTGACACATGAGAGATCAATAGCTTCTAGAAACCAAATCCACCACCGTGCTCTAAAAGATATAAGTGAAGCACTAGAGCAAAACTATATAACTCAAAAGATATAAGTGAAGCACATAGAGTATTCTAATAATTTCTGAATCATGTGTGTCTCTCTCAAAAGGTGTGTACAGAAAATATCACTGTGGTAAACTAAAAAGCAAAGACTCAATTCATACAAGACGCTCCAAGCAAAACACATATCATGTGGTGAATAAAAATATAGCTCCAAGTAAAGTTACCGATAGAAGTAGACGAAAGAGGGGATGCCTTCCGGGGCATCCCCAAGCTTTGGATTTTAGGTGTCCTTAGATTATCTTGGGTGTGCCATGGGCATCCCCAATCTTAGGATCTTGCCACTTCTTGTTCCATAATCCATCAAATCTTTACCCAAAACTTGAAAACTTCACAACACAATAAAGTAGAAAATCTCGTGAGCTCCATTAGCGAAAGAAAATAAAAGACCACTTCAAGGTACTGTAATGAACTCATTCTTTATTTGTATTGGTGTTAAACCTACTGTATTCCAACTTCTCTATGGTTTATAAACTATTTTACTAGCCATAGATTCATCAAAATAAGCAAACAACACACGAAAAACAGAATCTGTCAAAAACAGAACAGTCTGTAGTAATCTGTAGCTAGCGCAAGATCTGGAACCCAAACAATTCTAAAATAAATTTCTGTACGTGAGAAATTTATCTATTACTAATATTCAAAAAGAATTAACTAAATATCACTTTCCAAATAAAAATGGCAGAAGTTCTCGTGAGCGCTAAAGTTTCTGTTTTTTACAGAAGGATTAACAAGACTTTCCCCAAGTCTTCCCAATGGTTCTACTTGGCACAAACACTAATTAAATACAAAAACACAACCAAAACAGAGTCCAGATAAATTATTTATTACTAAACAGGAGCAAAAAGCAAGTAACAAAAAGAAAATTGGGTTGCCTCCCAACAAGCGCTATCGTTTAACGCCCCTAGCTAGGCATAAAAAGCAAGGATAGATCTAGGTATTGCCAACTTTGGTAGGCAATCCATAAGTGGCTCTCATAATAAATTCATAATGTAATTTAATTTTTATTTCTAGGAAAGTGTTCCATGCCTTTCCTTAATGGAAATTGGAATCTAATATTTCCTTCCTTGATATCAATAATTGCATCAATCGTTCTAAGGAAAGGTCTACCAAGAATAATAGGACATGAAGGATTGCAATCTATATCAAGAACGATAAAATCTACGGGCACATAATTCCTATTTGCAACAATAAGAACATCATTAATTCTTCTCATAGGTTTCTTAATAGTGGAATCCGCAAGGTGCAAGTTTAGAGAGCAATCCTCAAAATCACGGAAACCTAACAAATCACACAAAGTTTTTGGAATCGTGGAAACACTAGCACCCAAATCACACAAAGCATAGCATTCATGATCTTTAATTTTAATTTTAATAGTAGGTTCCCACTCATCATAAAGTTTTCTAGGGATAGAAACTTCCAACTCAAGTTTTTCTTCATAAGATTGCATCAAAGCATCAACGATATGTTTGGTAAAAGCTTTATTTTGACTATAAGCATGAGGAGAATTTAGCACGGATTGCAACAAGGAAATACAATCTATCAAAGAGCAATTATCATAATTAAACTCCTTGAAATTCAAAATAGTAGGTTCATTAACATCTAGAGTTTTGATCTCTTCAATCCCACTTTTATCAAATTTAGCATCAAGATCTAAAAACTCTGAATTTTTGGAACGCCTTCTAGGTGAAGGTGGATCATATTCAGTCCCATCATTATCAAGATTCATATTTAAAAACAAAGATTTAATAGGGGACACATCAATAACTTTTAGATATTCATCTTTATTATCATGGTCTTCCGGCTTAGCGGCCATCTTATTAACTAAGGTAGCCTGCTTATTCGAAACTTCAGCTATTAACTTCTCAAGACAAGCAATTTGGGATCTCAAACCATCAAATTATTTAGACATATCATCGAGCTCTTTATTCATATAACTCATAAAGCTTTTTTGTTCCTTAAGCTCGTTTCTAAAGAAACTATTATGCTCAAATTGCAAGACCATAAAACTCCTAACGTTGTTTTCGATTTCTTCTAACCTTTTAAGGTGAAGATACCCAAGTCGGGGAAGAGCCATCGAGACAAGCAAGCAATCCAACACACAAGCAAACAAGAAACGGGCAAAAAGAGGCAAATAGAGAAAGAGAGGGAGGATAGAGAGAGAGAGAGGGCGAATAAAACGACAAGGGTGAAGTGGGGGAGAGGAAAACGAGAGGCAAATGGCAAATAATGTAATGCGTGAGATAAGGGTTTGTGATGGGTACTTGGTATGTTGACTTTTGCGTAGACCTCCCAGGCAACGGCGCCAGAAATCCTTCTTGCTACCTTTTGAGCACTTGCGTTGGTTTTCCCTTGAAGAGGAAAGGGTGGTGCAGCAAAGTAGCATAAGTATTTCCCTCAGTTTTTGAGAACCAAGGTATCAATCCAGTAGGAGGCTACGCGCGAGTCCCTCACACCTACACAAAACAAATAAATCCTCACAACCAACGCGATAAGGGGTTGTCAAACCCTACACGGTCACTTATGAGAGTGAGATCTGATAGATATGATAAGATAATATTTTTTGTATTTTTTATGATAAAGATGCAAAATAAAATAAAAGCAAAGTAAAAAAGCAAAGTATTGGAAGATTAATATGATGAAGATAGACCCGGGGCCATAGGTTTCACTAGTGGCTTCTCTCAAGAGCATAAGTATTTTACGGTGGGTGAACAAATTACTGTTGAGCAATTGACAGAATTGAGCATAGTTATGAGAATATCTAGGTATGATCATGTATATAGGCATCACGTCCAAGACAAGTAGACCGACTCCTACCTGCATCTACTACTATTACTCCACACATCGACCACTATCCAACATGCATCTAGAGTATTAAGTTCATAAGAACATAGTAACGCCTTAAGCAAGATGACATGATGTAGAGGGATAAACTCATGCAATATGATGAAAACCCCATCTTGTTATCCTCGATGGCAACAATACAATACGTGCCTTGCTGCCTCTACTGTCACTGGGAAAGGACACCGCAAGATTGAACCCAAAGCTAAGCACTTCTCCCATTCAAGAAAGATCAATCTAGTAGGCCAAACCAAACTGATAATTCGAAGAGACTTGCAAAGATAACCAATCATACATAAAAGAATTTAGAGAAGATTCAAATATTGTTCATAGATAAAATTGATCATAAACCCACAATTCATCGTTCTCAACAAACACACCGCAAAAACAAGATTACATCGAATAGATATCCACAAGAGAGGGGGAGAACTTTGTATTGAGATCCTAAAAGAGAGAAGAAGCCATCTAGCTAATAACTATGGACCCCGAAGGTCTGAGGTAAACTACTCACACTTCATCGGAGAGGCTATGGTGTTGATGTAGAAGCCCTCCATGATCGATGCCCCCTCCGGCGGAGCTCCGGAACAGGCCTCAAGATGGGATCTCGTGGATACAGAAAGTTACGGCGGTGGAATTAGGGTTTTGGCTCTGTATCTGATCGTTTGGGGGTACGTAGGTATATATAGGAGGAAGAAGTACGTCGGTGGAGCAACAGGGGGCCCACGAGGGTGGAGGGCACGCCTGGGGGGGGTAGGCGTGCCCCCTACCTCGTGGCCTCCCTGTTGGTTGCTTGATGTAGGGTCCAAGTCTCCTGGATCTTGTTCGTTCCAAAAATCACTTTCTCGAAGGTTTCATTCCGTTTGGACTCCGTTTGATATTCCTTTTCTTCGAAACCCTAAAATAGGCAAAAAAAGCAATTCTGGGCTGGGCCTCCGGTTAGTAGGTTAGTCCCAAAAATAATATAAAAGTGGATAATAAAGCCCAATAATGTCCAAAACAGAAGATAATATAGCATGGAGCAATCAAAAATTATAGATACGTTGGAGACGTATCAGTGCCTACAAAGCCTCATGTGATGCTCCCACATCATCAAGTGAGAAACAAACCTTCAATGAAGAATTGAGCCTAATGGTGAAGAACTTCAGCAAGTTATACAAGATTAGAAGCAAGGAAAGAAGTTCCAACTCAAGGTTCTACAATGAAAAAATATCTTCAAGTTGTGAACGTAACTGCTACAATTGTGGAAGACCCAGACACTACTCCAATGAGTGTACGACTCCCTACAAAAGAAGAGAAGATTCTCCCAAAAGAAGAAGTAGGAGAGAAGAATCACCACCAAGAGAGAGAAGGAGTAGAAATGACCTTTATGAACGAAAAACGTCACGGAGAAGCAAGGATTCGGAAAGGAGGGACAAGTCATCAAGGAGCTGCACAAAACGAAGACATCAAGCTCATGTTGGTGAATGGGTATCCGGCTTCGACTCCGACAATCACTCCGAGAGAAGTTATCACTCCGACTCCGAATATACTCAAGATGAAGGTGTTGCCAGTCTAGCACTTGTGTCAACCAACTCCTATGACATATTTGATTCACTAAATGAAGTAATTGGAAGATGCTTCATGGCTAAAGGCCCAAAGGTATAACACCCCAAGTATGTTGATTGCAATAGTGATGAAGATGATTTGCTAGGTGATGATGATTTACTTGTTGACAAATCTAGTTATGAAAACTATGATGAACTTGCTATTAATCATGCTAATCATGATAAAACGAATGACAATGATAAGAAGGAGATTGAGCATCTAAGTAAAGAACTAAACACTCTTAATTTAGCTCATGAAACTACCTTGGAAGATCATCGAGAACTTTCAAAGACTGATGAGAAGCTACACTTTGAAAAGCTCAACCTTGAGTAGGAGCATGAGTTCTTAAAGGCAATCAATGATGATCTTTGCAAGAAAAGTTCTTCTTACATTGCCAAGCGTTTACTCTTCTCTACTTACATGCCACAAGTTAAATCTAGCAACAAAAACAAGAAAAATTCTTCTTCTAGTAGTAACAATAATCATGCTAAAACCAATGTTGTTGCTTCTAGTAGTTCTCTTGATTCCACTAATGATTCTCTTAGCCAAGTTACACTTGAGAAAGAAAATAGCTTAGTGAAGGGAATTATAGAGAAAGGTGTTTACAAGAGTTTGCCGGAAGTAAGCAATTTGAGGAAATTGTACGCAAGCAAGAAATACACCGGAAGAATCAAGGTGTTGGTTTTGAACAAAAGTTCAATGCCAATGGAGTTGAGTGGGAAGAAGATCAATACCCCAAGACGAAGTTTGTTCCCCAACAAGGGAAGTATGATCCTACTTCTTCCCAAGGAACACAAGCTCAAGATGATCTTCCACCACAAGACCACAAGCTAAAGGGCAAGGACAAGCTTCAAGCAGAGATTGATGCATTTGAAGAAACCCCTAAGGCATTGATCAAGTGGGTTCCCAAGACTACATCAAGTTCTACTTCATCAAGTACGACTACAACTCCAAGGATTCCCTTCAAGATGGTGTTGATACAGAAGAAGAAGAACTAGAGAGTTCTTGAGGGTGATTTCGCCAACATACTTCACTCATATCATTTTGGCAAGGACAAGTGCAAACAACCTCCATATCTTGCACTAGTTCAAGGAGTCACAAACCCTCTTGTTGGTAAGACAAGGGACAAGGTAACCTAATGCATTCATGGACATCGTCTCATGTGAATATCACTCTATGTCTATGGATATCCTTGTTTGTTCCTTGTGGCACTAACCCGTGTAGGTATTGAAAGTGCAACTCACTCCAAAGGATTGCTCTGAATGATTTACATCAACTTTGAGCACTGACGTCTTCAACACCTACACGAAGTCATCATTGACAAAACCCAAGGTTAGCTCATCCCTCCTAGGGGGGACATAACATCTAGGGGGAGCTTTACTCTAATCAATTGAGCTAAAGCAACTCTAATGATGTGAACACAACAATGCATTATGTAAAAGTGGTAACCCTACTTGTGCTTAAACGATCAGTATGACCTACGATCAAATGTTCTCATTTGACTCCTCAGTCAATATACTCATATATAGATGACCTAGTCATCGCCAAATTACTTGATAGATTCTAGAGTGATTGTGCATGCTTTGCCACATATTTCATTTGCCATCTTATTGTGTGAGCATGTTGGTTGCATATTTTACTCATTCGAGGACATCCATTTGTTGCCTTGATTGTTTGTCTTTTTCTCTTTTGCCAAATGGATGGACAAGAATGCCTAAGGAGTTCCTCTAGCTATCTATGCTTTTCTCGTCTCAAACTCTATTCATGCTACATCACAAAGTTTGATCAAGTCAGATTGGAACCACTCTGTGTGAGGAGCACCCGGAGTCCCCGATTCATCATAGACTTAAACCTCCGAAACCTCTTTGTGCATTTCGATATGACAGAGTCATCCATTTCGGTCACACCGAGATCACTAAGTTGATCTAGGTTTTCAATCTCGGTGCAACCGATTTGAGCTCTTCAGTCACACCGAGTTGCAGTAACCACTTGCCATTCTGCATCTTGGTGCCACCAAGTTGTTCCACTCGGTCACACCGACAGGGTCGGGATATATATACCCACGGGTGAGATTTTGGAAATTTCTTCAAACTCCTCAGCCCGCGCGTGTGTCCTGCTCTGCCTCCTCGGGCCTCCGGATCGTCTCCTTGCGACCAGCGACCTCCCGCTGCTGGTTTCCATCACCGTCAACGGAAATCTGATCCGCCATTGTCGCCATAGCAAACTCCCGCCGAACTAGGGTATGGGTTCGACCCTTGTGCTATTTTTTACCTCTAATTCATAGCACATTGTTTTGCCATGATCCTTACCACGTATGCAGACACTCTATCCACTAAAAATCCTTTAGGTTAGATTTGATTTGAAAATTTAGGGTTAGGTCTTCGCCGAACTCATCTCGGAC
Organism: Triticum urartu; assembly: GCF_003073215.2. Lineage (NCBI taxonomy): Eukaryota > Viridiplantae > Streptophyta > Magnoliopsida > Poales > Poaceae > Triticum > Triticum urartu. The sequence continues at coordinate 409,898,566 of NC_053027.1, read as the reverse complement.
CGACTGATTGTAGAAATCGGTCTCACCGATTTGGCTTAGGCCATAGCACTCGCAATTTTTGGTTTGACCGAAAACTGCAAACGGTGTGACCGAGTTCGATTCTCTGTGAAACCTTAGCAGTCTAGGTGCCACCGAACTATGACTCGGTCTGACCGAGTTCACTAGTTTAGGTTCCAAAAGCTACTTCGGTATCATCGAGTTTACAAATCGGTAGCTCCGAAATGCTTTCTGTGGAGAACTAAAACTAAGTTTTTAAGTCATCTGTTTTGCAAAACCTCTGCACTTTGTGATGCTCATCCACTCTATCTCATCTACATCTATTCACAAGGTCTGTTGTTAGTGAGTTTGCAGAGATGTCTGATCAGAGTGACAGTCGGAACAGGTCTGAGGAACATGTGCAGCTGAGTGAGGGTTCAGATCCCTCGAGCAGTTCTGATGATGGTAGCATGAGCAGTCCCAGCAACTTGCCAAAGGCAACCACCAGATCTAGGAAGAAGAGAACCTCAGAATTTGAGGATGAGGATTATGTTGCCATTGAGGAGGAAGTAAGCTCCAAGAAGAAGGTGCTGAAAAAGGAGTATGGCACAGCTGCTACAGTTAAGCCAGGAATGAATAAGAAGGCTCCAGCAAAGAGAATTCCTATGTCTAAGGCCAGAGCCTCTACTCAAGAGATAATGGAGTTCACTCTTGAAACCAAAGAAGGTGGAGAAGGCAAGAGAAGGAAGGAGAGGGTCAAGAAGACCATTGCCAGAGTCATTGGCAAGCCCTCCCTGATGAGAGATCCCTCTGAAGAAGAGGAAGAGGAAGAGGAAGAGGATGCTGCACCAGCACCCAAAGCTCAGAAGCTTATGGGAGATGCTATAAAGTCAGGGGCTGCTCCAGCAAAGCCCAAGACAGCTCCCAAAGCTCCAGCTCAGAAGCCCAGTAAGCCCAAGAGGAACACCAGAAGTACACCTACTAAAGAAAAGAACAAGGCACCAGTGCCTGAAGCTGAAGAAGAAGATGATGAGTCTCTTGTTTTGAGAAAGTTGAAACCCAAGATCCCAGACCACAATGATACTCATCCAGTAGCTGAAGACATGCACATAAGAAAAGATGCTGGACTGAGATTATGGAGACAGTCTGATCCCTATGCTGTGAGGAGAAGGACTGCAGTTGACTACAGGTTTCACACAAAGGAACATCAATACTTTTATGAAACAATTCTGCTTGACAAGAAGCCCATTGTGTGTGACATGAGATGGGTTGATTGGGAATTCATCCAGGAGAATGAAGATCACTTCCCAGGAGTTTATGACAGCTTCAAAGCATGTGGAGTAGATGAGTTTGTTGGACAGAAGCTCATAAAATGGAATGATGAGTTGATCATGCAGTTTTACTCCACTGCTCACTTTTACCCGGAAGGGAAGATCATTTGGATGTCAGAAGGTACTAGGTTCCAATCCACAGTTGAAGAATGGGAAAAATTGATAAATGCCCCAGAAGAACATGAAGATGACTTGGATGTGTATGCCAAGAAGAAGAAGGACCACAACACTATTGCTAACATGTACAAGGAGATCCCAGATAAAGCTTTGGAGACTCACAAGCTTGGATCTGTACATTTCTCATTGTCTGGTCTACCTACTATCAACTGGATCCTAAGGCACACTCTGCTACCCAAGTCAGGAGATCACAAGATGATCAGAAGGCACTCTATCAACCTGCTACAGCTTTTTGATGTCCCTCAGAAGTTCAAGGTCATGAGTCTGATTGTAGAGACAATCAAGAGGACTGTTGCTGACCAGAATAGAAGTTGTGGGTATGCTCCACACATTCAGGAGCTCATCAACTTCAAGATGGGCACATGAACATATCTGTTGGATAAGGTGTAACACCAACGATGCGACTATATCTCCCACGTGTCGGAGCACGACTTAGAGGCATAACCACATAGTAGGCATGTCGCAAGAGGGGTAATCTTTGCACATCCCATGTACTGAATCAGAAAGGGATAAAGAGTTGGCTTACAATCGCCACTTCACACAATACATAAATATAGCATTACATCATCCAGAATACAATCAAGGTCCGACTACGGAACCAAAATAAAAGAAGACCACCCCTAATGCTAGATCCCCGATCGTCCCGACTGGGCTCCACTACTGATCAACGGGAAACAAAACAACACAACGAACACGAACTTCATCGGGCTCCCACTTGAGCTCGGTCGCGTCCCCTGCACTGGCATCATCGTTACCAGTATTTGGTTTTTGGAAGTAATCTGTCATGAGGACTCAGCAATCTCACACCCGCGGGATCAAGTCTATTTTAGCTTATGGGTAGGAAAAGGGGGTAGTGAGGTGGAGCTGCAGCAAGCACTAGCATATATGGTGGCTAACTTACGCAAAAGAGAGCGAGAAGAGAAGCAAATCACAGTCGAGAAGCTAAAAGTGATCAAGAAGTGATCCTGAAGCTACTGACGTGTCACGCCCTCGATGCGGCTATATCTCCCACGTGTCGAAGCACGACTTAGAGGCATAACCGCATTGAAAGCAATGTCGCAAGTGAGGTAATCTTCACACAACCCATGTAATACATAAGGGAAAGAGATACATCGTTGGCTTACTGTCGGATTTCGGGTTTCGGCAGACCCTTGAGGTTCGAACACTGGGGTGCACACGGAGATTTCGCCTTCTACCTACCTGCACCCCTCCGCCTCGCTAAGATCTAAGCTATGGAAAGAACAGCACAAGAGACACATGGTTTATACTGGTTCGGGCCACCGTTGTGGTGTAATACCCTACTCCAGTGTGTGGTGTGGTGGATTGCCTCTTGGGCTGATGATGATGAGCAATACAAGGAAGAACAGCCTCGCGAGGGTCTGTTCTTGGCTGGGGGGATGAACTGCTAGGAGGAGTTCAGTCGCCCTTCTCTCTCTCTTTCTCTGTGTGTGTGATGCTACTCGATCCGATCCTAGCTAGTTTCTCTCTTGGCTTCTAGATTCTCCCTTCTTGATTGCCCCTCTACCCTGGGGGTGGCTAGTCCTATTTATAGGCAAAGGCCCTGGGCCTCTTCCCAAATATTGAGAGGGAAGGGTGCCAACAATTGGCCATTTTGAAGGAGAACATCTGGTACACTTATCCTGACTAAAGTTGGTCCTCGCCTGCCAAAGGCTCTGGTGGTGATGCTGGCTTGGGCTCCACAATGACTTCCTCCCTGCCGTTGGACTGGTCTTGGTCTCGTTGCACCGAAACGGGTGCCTTTGCTTGATGCTCTCGCCTGCGCTTGCTCCCTTTGCACCAAAGAGGAAAGGAGGACACCGTGCGGCTGGCGCTCGCCTGGCGCCTTTGGTCGTCATGGCTTGCGTCACGGGCACCTCGTGAGGTACCCTGCCTTGATCTCTCCGCCTCCTCGTGAGCTAGCCTGATGAGGCCGTGCCTGAGGAAGCTCCGTGTCGTCCGCCCCGCGAGGCTTGGCCCCTCGCAAGGGTCTTGGGTCTGTGTTGATGAAGATGGGCCGCGCTGGGCCCCCTTTTGAGCCACGCTGCAGGCCTCAGGCAGGCAAGTCTAGGGACCCCCGTTCCCAGAACACCGACAGTAGCCCTGGGCCCAAGGCGCGCCCGGACTTGGCTGTGCAGGGAGGCGAAAGGGCAAGAGCGAAGCGCCGCGGGCCCTAATAGCCTGTGGCCTTGGGCGCCGCGTGGCGGTTGACTGGACGTGGGCGCCTCAGCAACCACGCGAGTTGATAAGGGAGCGGCATCTGCCTAGGCTTTGCTTTTTTGCTTTCTCCGGTTGCTGCTCAGATCCCCTTTCTTGCGCCTCTCCTTCCTTCCTCCAAAATTTCCAGATCTACTACGACCGCGTGACCTAGGAAGCCATGGCGCCTCGTCAGTCCCTGGCCGGAGCTTGGTACTCGTCTGCCCTGGACTCGCCGAACGTGTCGGAGGCGAGCCTCACCCAGTTGCGCCGGATGGCGGCGGCGCAGGGCATCGACGGGGCGAAGGTGTTCAAGGCCGGCTCCGCCACCCCTGAGGGCCAAGGGAGCACCTTCTATCCGTTCTTTGTAAGCGCCATTACTGCTGGCCTGGTGCCTCCCTTCTCCGAGTTCTTCTTCTCTGTCCTCTGCCATTATAAGCTACAGGCTCTGCATCTCCACCCCAACTCCGTCCTTCTCCTGGCAATCTTCGGCTATTACTGCGAGGCTCACATAGGGGTGCAACCCTTAGTGGCCTTGCTGCGCCACTACTTCTACCTTCGGACCTCTCGCGGTCCTGCTTCCGCGTGCGCGAGCTTCATCGCGTATGGTGGCGCCATTGCCATTTTGAACCCCAGGAAAAGGATTGAGGGCTTCAGGAGCAAGTGGGTCTTGGCAGATGCTGGGCGCATCCACCCTCGGCTGATCTTGCCCATGGAGCGACCCACGAGCTCCAGCGATTGGGGTCGAGCGGAGCTCGCGGACCCCCGCACGAAGCTGGTGTTGGAGAAGATGGACGCGGATCTAAGTCCGGCCAACATGGCGGCGGCGAAGCTGACCGGCGCGTCGCTGCTGAGGGAATTCCTGGAGCACCAGCTGGCTCCGCTTCGGCAGTACTCACTTCCAATGTGGGGGCCCCATCCGAGCCCCGCGGCCTTGGCCGATGAAGATCTGGCTGCGGTCCTCCAATCTCTGGTCGGGGGTGATGTGGCGAGGTTGGAGGGCGCTCCTACGCCCTTGTTCCTCCGCGACGACTGGGAGCAGGTAGTGGAGTCCATGCCCATCTTCAACGGGGACGGGCCCGTGCCCATGGAAACAGTCGGATTTCGGGTTCCGGCAGACCCTTGAGGTTCGAACACTGGGGTGCGTGCGGAGATCTCGCTTCCTACCTACCTGCACCCCTCCGCCTCGCTAAGATCTAAGCTATGGAAAGAACAACACAAGAGACACAGGGTTTATACTGGTTCAGGCCACCGTTGTGGTGTAATACCCTACTCCAGTGTGTGGCGTGGTGGATTGCCTCTTGGGCTGATGATAATGAATGATACAAGGAAGAACAGCCTCGCGAGGGTCTGTTCTTGGCTGGGGCGATGAACTGCTGGGAGGAGTTCAGCCACCCTTCTCTCTCTCTCTCTCTGATTGAACCCCCCCTTCTCTGTGGGTGGCTGGTCCTATTTATAGAGGCCCTGGTCCTCTTCCCAAATATCGAGCGGGAAGGGAGCCAACAATGGCGGGCTAATTTGAAGGGGGACAGCTAGTACTAGCTACCCTGACAAAAGTAGTCTTCACCTGCACAAAGCTCTGGTGGTGACGCCGTCTTGGGCTCCATGATGACCTCCGTCTTGCAGTCTTCCTGGTCTTGGTCTCGTTGCACCTAAATGGCAACCTTTGCCTGATGCCTCGGTACTCCGTGGCTACGCTTGCCCCCTTTGCACCAAAGAGGAAAGGAGGACACTGCGCGGGCTGGCACCCGCCTGGCGCCCTTGGTCGTCATGGCTTGCGTCACGGGCACCTCGTGAGGTACCCTGCCTTGATCTCTCCGCCTCCTCGCGAGCCAGCCTGATGAGGTCATGCCTGAGGAAGCTCCGTGTCGTCCGCCCCGCGAGGCTTGGCCCCTCGCGAGGGTCTTGGGTCTGTGTTGATGAAGATGGGCCATGCTGGGGCCCCCCTTGAGCCACGTCACAGGCCGCAGGCAGGCAAGTCTGGGGACCCCCATTCTCAGAACACCGACAGTAGCCCCCGGGCCCAAGGCGCGCCCGGACTTGGCCGTGTAGGGAGGCGGAAGGGCAAGAGCGAAGTGCCGCGGGCCCTAACAGCCTGCGGTCTTGGGCGCCGCGTGGCGGTTGATTGGACATGGGCGTCTCCACTTCCCCATGGCGCCTCGGCAACTGCACGGATTGGAAAAGTCCATGCATTCAAAGCGGGTCATGATTACCTGTGATAGTGGGGGCCGACGGTTGGCCTTCGCCGGCTATAAGTACAGATTGGCGCGCGCCCTTCCAGTTCATTCTCCCTTGCTTCTCCTTCTTCTTCACGGCCCCGTCAAGGAGGTTCTCGGCCGCAGAGAAGGGGAAGGCTCGCCGGGTAGAGCCTGCCTCTTCCCTGCCAAGCGCGGCCGAGGGCACCCTCGCAAGCATCCTGTGGTCTCCACGACAGCTTCCCGCGGCCGCGGAGACGATTCCCAGCATGGTGACGGTCGGACTGCTGCGGCCGGGGGGTGCACTTCGGTCGCGCGTCCCCCTAGGCCGCGCTTTCGCGCTGCAGAGGTGCTGCCAGAGTTCGTTGTGTGGTCGGCGGAGCCGACTAGCACCCGGCTTCCACTTCCTCGCTTCCTCCTCGGCAAGCTCCCGGGCGGCGCCCCGGGTAGCCTTTGGCTCCAGGCTGACAGCTGCTGCAGCCGGGCCTCATGGGCTTCACTGGAGGTCTCCGCAGCTGGGAGCCTGGCCTTGGCCCGTGGTTGGCAGACGTTTGCCCGCGCGCGCGGCCTGAGGCGTCAGTGCACCCTGATGGAAGGTGTTTGACGGCGATGCCACCCTCTATGTGAGGGTGTTTGGGGAGGATGGTCGCCGCGCGGGGTGCTGCCCTGAGGACGACGACCGCGGCCGGGAACCCAGCTCCGACGACGATGGAGAGGACAGCACTCGGGTGACTGGCGGTGCTCAGGGTTCCTCAAGATTCACCAGTTCTTCTTCAAGCGGCGACTCCTCCAGCGGTGGCCGCGGTCAGCCTCCACGCCGTCGTATCTGCTTGGGAGGTGGTGGCGTGCCTGCCCGCCGTTGCGCCCCGATGAAGCGCGAGAGGGAGTCTGCCTGAGCCCCGTGGGCGGCTCGAGTCCTCCCTGCAGGCCAGTGTGAGGCGAGCTGCGCCTGATTTTTTCTTTTTTTTCCTTTTTCCTGTGCAAAAAGACAGTAGTGTGGAGCCCCGCGGGGGCGTGTTTGGGTTATTGTCGTTAATCATCATTTGCTTCCGCTATCGTGCCTTCCGGCTACGTGCCCGCGTGTGGGTAGTTCCCGGCCCCAGCCGTGGGGGGCGACCGACCCAGGCCCTGTGTTCGTGTCGCGGTGCCCGTGGGGCACGGACTGGAGGGGTGCTCCTGTAGTGGACCCAGGTCGCGAAACCTTTGAATGACTAGGATAGGAAAACTCGCGAGGGCGCTCGGCTGTCCCCCTCCCTCGCGAGGCCTTGCAAAAGATAAATCGAGGCGGGAGAGCGAAAAGTCGAAGAACCACAAGCCAAAGACGGCAACAACTTCAATAAAACTTCGAATGAGAAGGAGCAAGCCAACTGCGGAAAGCAAATGAAAAGCCGCGTCCGGCACCTAATCTAGTCTTCGACGTCTTCTCACCAGCGTGGAGCTAAGTGCTGCCACTGGGCGTGGGAGGGAGCCCCAGGGCCTGAGGCCGGCGCTCCTGAGACTCCGGGGCGTGTACAGCCCCAACTCATTATTACGTGAGAGTGTCACGGGCGGCGAGCTTCACAGGCATTGGCCTTCTTCACAAGCTCCAGGTCTTTTCCAAAATGCGACAACTTCACAGGCATTCGCCTTCTTCACAGGCTCTGGGCCTTTTCCAAAACGCGACAGCTTCACAGGCATTCGCCTTCTTCATAGGCTCTGGGCCTTTTCCAAAACGCGATAGCTTCACATGCATTCGCCTTCTTCACAGGCTCCGGGCCTTTTCCAAAACGTGATGGCTTCACAGGCATTCGCCTTCTTCACATGCTCTGGGCCTTTTCCAAAACGCGACAGCTTCACAGGCATTCGCCTTCTTCACAGGCTCCGGGCCTTTTCCAAAACGCGATGGCTTCACAGGCATTCGCCTTCTTCACAGGCTCCGGGCCTTTTCCAAAACGCGATGGCTTCACAGGCATTCGCCTTCTTCACAGGCTCCGGGCCTTTTTAGGGGTAGAACCTCCGGAGGTGCTGGATGTTCCATGCGTTCTGGACTGGCACCCCCTCCTGAGTCTCCAAGCGCGCGGAGCCGGGCCTGGAAACATGAACAACTTTGAACGGGCACTCCCACATGGGAGACAACTTGTGCAGCCCCTCCCTGGAGAGAACCCACCTGAGCACGAGGTCTCCTACCTCGAGAGTTTTGGGGCGGATGTTGCGGCAGTGATATTGCCGCAGTGCTTGTTGGTACCTCACCGCTCGTAGCGCAGCTTCTCGGCGACGTTCCTCCCCCAGCACGAGGTCCATCCCCCGCATGGCATCCTACTGTGCCTCATCGAACGCCAGGACCCGCGTGGAGCAACGTCTGACCTCGTGAGGGAGGACCACTTCGGCTCCATAGACCAGGAAGAACGGAGTCTCTCCAGTCGGCTTGGTCGCGGTTGTGCGGATGGACCACAACACGGACTGAAGCTCGTCGTACCAACCTCTGCCGCAGGCCTCCAGCTTCTTCTTGAACGTCCTGGTCTTGAGGCCCCTCAGGACCTCCGCGTTGGCTCACTCGGCCTGGCCGTTGCTTCAAGGGTGCGCCACCGAAGCGTAGCATATCTGCGTTCCAAGGTTAGCACAGTATGTTTTGAAGAGGTTACTGGTGAACTGCGAACCGTTGTCTGTGATGATGCGGTTCGGCACCCCGAACCGGCTCACGATGCCCTTGATGAACTTGACCGCGGAACCCGCGGGAATGGTGCGGACAACCTCTACTTCAGCCCACTTGGTGAACTTGTCCACGGCGACGTAGAGGTAGCGGTAGCCCCCTGGCGCCCGAGGAAACAGGCCCAAGATGTCCAGCCCCCAGACTGCGAATGGCCACGAAAGGGGTATAGTCTGCAGGCCTCCTGCTGGCTGATGGATCTGCTTGGCATGGAACTGGCAGGCCTCACAAGCTTTCACTAGTTCGACGGCGTCATTGAGCGCGGTGGGCCAATAAAACCCACTGCGGAACGCCTTGCCGACCAGGGTCCATGATGATGAATGATGTCCACAGTCTCCGCCATGTATATCTTCCAGCAGTTCCTTCCCTTGCTCCCTGGAGATGCAGCGCAGGGATACATCGTTTGGTCGCTTTCGGTAGAGCTCTCCATCCTTGATGCAGTATGCCGTGGCCTGGCGTGCCACTCGCTCCGCTTCCTCCTCCTTCTCTGGCAGGGTCCCTTGCGTTAAGTAACTCCGGAGCTCTGTGATCCAACATCCCTCCTGAGGTTCCATCGTCAGGAGCAGGCGTGCTCCTGAGGCCGGGCCACAGGCCGGAGCTCCTGAGGCAGGTGGCTGGGGGAGTTCCTCCCGGGGCTGAGCCGTGTTTGATAATGACGGCAGGGCTGAGGGCTTGAAGAGCCGCTCCTCGAAAATGCCAGGCTCCTGAGGTAACCGTCTGGACGCCCGTTTGGCGATGTCGTCGGCCTCCTGATTGGTGCCACGGGGCACATGCTGCAACTCCAACCCCCAGAACTGCTTCTCCATCCTGCGGACCTCCGCAAGGTACGCTTCCATGTGCTCATCCTTCGGCTCGTACACCTTGTTGGAGAAATTGACAAGGAGCTGCGAATCGCCCTTGATGGTGAGGCGTTTCACCCCCAGGACAGCTGCGGCCTTCAAGCCCGCTATTAAACCTTCATACTCCGCTATGTTGTTGGAGACCTTTTCACCTTGCTGGAAACAGAGCTGCACAACATAATAGAGCTTGTCCTGAGTGGGCGATATAAGCACCGCCCCAGCCCCAGCGCCATGCCTGGAGAACACCCCATCGAAGTACATGACCCAGCCTTCTGGCGCCTCGCTTCCCGGGGATAGGGACCGATCCTCATCGGCCTTGAGGCCTGGCGCCTCCATCCATTCTGCCACAAAATCCGCCAACGCTGCTCCCTTGATGACTCTGGTCGTGCTGAATTCGAGCTGAAACGCTTGCAGTTCTATGTTCCACTCAGCGACCCTCCCAGCTGAGTTAGGGCTCCTGAGCACTCTCTCCAGGGGGTATGACGAGACGACCTTGATGGGGTGACCCTGAAAATAGTGCCGCAGCTTGCGCGAGGCCACCAGTAGCGCGAGGAGGAGTTTCTGAGGCATGGGGTACCGTGCCCTCGCATCCCGCAACACCGTGCTGACGAAGTACACCGGGTGCTCTACGAGGTTGGGCGCATCAGTGCTGGCGGCTCCCTTCGGAGACCATGGCGCCTCTTGAGGCGACGAGGCCTCCTGAGGCTGGCCATCTGGGGGAGGAGCCTCTTCCACCTCCGGTGCACTCCTCTGCGGCGGCTGATCCTCCTCAGCCGTGGTGGCAGTTTCTGTGGGTCTTCCTTGTTCATGCTTTTCCTTGTCCCGGGCTGCTACTGCGGTTTTGATTCGACGCTCCTCTCTAACCGCCACCAGGGCTGCGCTGGCGGAGTACGGAGTGGCGGTGAGGTAAAGCACTAGGGGCTCTTGAGGGCGTGGAGCCACCATGACCGGTGGGCTGGTCAGGTATCTCTTGAGATCCTGGAATGCCTTGTCGGCCTCTTCAGTCCACTCAAAGGGCCCCTTTTCTTCATTAGCTGGAAGAAGGGCAACGCTCGTTCCCCCAACTTGGAGATGAAGCGCCCTAGCGCGGTCACGCGCCCAGTGAGCTTCTGCATTTCTCTAAGGGTCTTTGGCGGGCTCATGTCTTCCACTGCCTTGACCTTTTCCGGGTTAGCCTCGATGCCTCGGTGGGACACGAGGAAACCCAAGAGCTTGCCCGAGGGGACTCCGAACACACACTTCTCTGGGTTCAGTCGTAGGTTCACTGCGTTGAGGCTCGCGAAGGTTTCCTCCAGGTCTTGTATCAGGGTCCTGGCCTCCCGAGACTTTACCACGATGTCATCGACGTAAGCTTCAACATTCTTCCCGAGCTGCGGGCCCAAGGTGATGTGCATCAGCCGCTGAAAGGTCGCCCCTGCGTTACGCAGCCCGAATGGCATGCACGTGTAGCAGTACACCCCACACGGGGTTAGGAAGGCTGTCTTTTCGACGTCTTCCACCGCCATCTTGATCTGGTGATACCCAGAAAAGGCATCCAAGAAGCATAGCAGGTCGCATTCCGCGGTGGAATCGACGATCTGGTCGATGCGGGGAAGCGGGAACGGATCTTGCGGGCATGCTTTGTTGAGGTTGGTGAAGTCGACACACATGCGCTCCTTCCCTCCCTTCTTTGGCACAACGACAGGGTTGGCCAACCAATCCAGGTATCGGACCTCGCGAATGACCCCAGCGGTTTCTAATTTGTGGGTCTCTTGGACGATGAAGGCCTGCTTTTCTGTGGACTGCCGCCTGGCCTTCTTCTTGTTTGTGCGTAGGAACCCGACCAGGGCCTCCTCCTGCTCAGGTTCGAGGTTGGCGCCTATGGTGAAAGTGGCGTTGGTGGACCCGTCCTCATCAACGGGTATCTGCTTGGTTTCTGCCTTGTCCTGGGTGAACAACTGTTTCTTCTTGGCGGGTGCAGCCCCCTTGGGCTCGGGGGTCTCCAAGTCGGCGGGCCACGCCGACGCCGCCGTCTTGAAGGCGATCTTGAGCACCCGCAGCGCGTCTCCGGTGTCCCCGTGCACGGTGAGGGCACCGCTGCTCCCGGGCATCTTCATGAGGTTGTACGTCGGGTGCGTCGCGGCCATGAATTGGGCCAGCGCTGGGTAGCCGAGGATGGCGTTGTAGGGGAGGCCGATGGGGGCGATGTCGAAGTCGACCAGCTCCGTACGGAAGTTGTTGTAGGTGTCGAAGGTTACTGGGAGCCGGATCTGTCCCAAGGAGCTGGATGATCCGCCCCAACGCCTGAGAAGGGCTGGCTGGGTTGCAGCCGTTCCAGGGGTATGCGGAGGAGGTCGAAGGCCTCGACTGAGAGCACGCTGAGGCCCGCACCACCATCGATGAGAGTTCTGGTGACGGCCACCTGGCAGATGGTGGGGGTGCACAGCATGGGGAGCGCACCTGAGTAGGCCGAGTTGGGAGGGTGGTCCTCCGAGCTGAAGGTCAGGCCGGCCTTGGGCGCCGCCCGGTCCGGGAGAGCCCCCTGCCGCGTGGAAGCGGCACTGACCCGGCGGATGAATGGCTTGACGTGGTGACTTGTAGGCGGCGCCTGCGAGCCGCCCAGGAGGGCCGCGACGACCGGGGGTGTTGGTGTAGCGCGATGGGCGGGGAAGAGGCCGCGTGGCTCTTCCCAAGAGGCCACGGAGGCTGCCGGCGGGTGGAGCAGCCATGTGCGCGGAGCGCCGGTGGGGGCCATGGGGAGCTAGTTGGCCATGACCCTATCGTCACCTCCAGCTTCGAGGAGGGCCTCCTCGCTCGCCAGCAAGAAGGCCAGCGGATCTGTCGCGCCACCATAGCGCGGCCGCGTCGTTGGCTTGAACTCGTCCGGCCACCGTACCCGTTGCAGGGCTGGGGCGAGGGCTCGGAGCCCCCTGGCCCCCGTGCTGGCGCCAACGACCGGAGCGGGCGACGCGCTACTCATCGCGAGGCAGGCCGTGGCGGTGGCGGAAGAGAAAACTCTGGTGCACCCCTACCCGGCGTGCCAAATGTCAGATTTCGGGTTCCGGCAGACCCTTGAGGTTCGAACACTAGGGTGCGTGCGGAGATCTCGCTTCCTACCTACCTGCACCCCTCCGCCTCGCTAAGATCTAAGCTATGGAAAGAACAACACAAGAGACACAGGGTTTATACTGGTTCGGGCCACCGTTGTGGTGTAATACCCTACTCCAGTGTGTGGCATGGTGGATTGCCTCTTGGGCTGATGATAATGAATGATACAAGGAAGAACAGCCTCGCGAGGGTCTGTTCTTGGCTGGGGCGATGAACTGCTGGGAGGAGTTCAGCCACCCTTCTCTCTCTCTCTCTCTCTCTGATCGAACCCCCCTCCTCTGTGGGTGGCTGGTCCTATTTATAGAGGCCCTGGTCCTCTTCCCAAATATCGAGCGAGAAGGGAGCCAACAATGGCGGGCTAATTTGAAGGGGGACAGCTAGTACTAACTACCCTGACAAAAGTAGTCTTTGCCTGCACAAAGCTCTAGTGGTGACGCCGTTTTGGTCTCCACGATGACCTCCGTCTTGTAGTCTTGCTGGTCTTGGTCTCGTTGCACCGAAATGGCAACCTTTGCCCGATGCCTCGGTACTCCGCGGCTGCGCTTGCCCCCTTTGCACCAAAGAGGAAAGGAGGACACTGCGCGGGCTGGCTCCCGCCTGGCGCCCTTGGTCGTCATGGCTTGCGTCACGAGCACCTCGTGAGGTACCCCGCCTTGATCTCTCCGCCTCCTCGCGAGCCAGCCTGATGAGGCCGTGCCTGAGGAAGCTCCGTGTCGTCCGCCCCGCGAGGCTTGGCCCCTCGCGAGGGTCTTGGGTCTGTGTTGATGAAGATGAGCCATGCTGGCCCCCCCTTGAGCCATGTCGCAGGCCGCATGCAGGCAAGTCTGGGGACCCCCATTCCCAGAACGCCGACAGAAACTCCCGGGGAATCGATGGATGTGTCCTCCGACGACTCCAGCGAAGAGGAGGAAGGAGGGGAGCGGGAAAAAGGGCCTGACTCCGAGGCGACTGATGGAGAGTCGAGGGATCCCCTCCCCCGGCGCAGGTCCCGCGCTCTCCGCCTCTCTCCGAGCGATGACGACGAGGATGATGACGAGCAGGGCAGCGAGAGCTTGCCCCCGATCCCGAAGAAGGACAGGACCGGGCTGAGCTCCCGCGGGTCTGCCCCGGCCCCGAGGCGGACCGCAGACGCGCCTTCCGCTCCCGAGCTTCCGAAGGTTGACCCTTCCAGCCGGCTTTCAGGCTTCAAATTTGGTCGGAGGCTTCCTGAGCTCACTGGCGACGACCCGTAAGCGCTTGATTCTTGTCTATATTTCTTGTTCTACTGCTGAGGCTTGACGTCCACATCTCTTGGACAGGCTGGCGCCCGTAGCAAAGAAGCCGAAGGGAGCTCCTGAGGTTCCATCCATGGCAGCGCCACTGCCCAGGAAGGAAGGTGACCGCGACGCATGGGCTTCTCCTGCCCGGTCGTCCTCGCGAGGCCTGGCTGAGCCGGCTGGGGCGAGCTCAGCTCCCATGGCCCAAGTGACTCCCGAGGTGCCTTTGCCTGCTGCCGACACTACAGCCGTTGGGGCGCAGCAGGCTCCGCCTCAGGATGTTGTGGTCGCGCTGCCGCCTTCTCCTCCTACTCCACCGACTGCTGTCTCTCTGACTCCTCCTGCCGTTCTGGATCGTGCTGCTGCTGAGCTGGACTGGCTGCGGCAGGATCTTCTTGGCACCGACCCTCGCTTGGTGGCCGGGCGCTTGGAGCTAGCTTCAGGATGGATTCGCTCCGACGCTTCGATTCGGGTGGCGCTGGTCCAGGCCTCGACGGCTTGCAATGAGGAGAGGCAGGCCGTCCTTGAGGTGAAGGCTGCTCGTGACGCAGCCCTGGGGGAGGTGGTCGACGTCCGTGGTCGCTGCAAGGCGCTGGAGGACGAGCTGCAAGGCATGCGGGACCAGCTCGCGAAAGAGGCCCGCCTTCGCCAAGAGCAGGAAGAAGGCGTGAAGGCTCGCGAGGCGGCCGTCAAGGAGAGGGAGGTCAAGCTCAGCAGGCGCCGTGACCGCCTAGGCGCGCTGGAGCAGGAGTTGGGGGCGAGGAAGGTCGAGCTGGACGACAAGGCCCAGGTTCTTGCCGAGGACCGTGTGGCCTTCGCGGAGATGGAGGCAAAGGCTCACTCCTCGCGGAGGACGCTTTACGATAGCGGCCCGGAGAGCCCGCTGGCTGGCGCCGGGGATGGCCCCGCCAAGCTGCTTCCCTTCCTGGTTCGCGCTCTTGAAGATGTCGCCCTTGGCCTTGGCCCCACGGCCGAGGCCGAGGCGCGTGTCCTGTCTTCTGCAGCGCTGACGCGGGTCCTCACCCACATCTACCTTCGCGATCCCGGCGTCGACCTCGACAGCCTACTGGAGCCAGTAAGCGGCGAGCGTGCCGCTGCCGCTGCCGAGGCCATGAAGGGTCGCGTGGAGGCTCTGCTGGGGAAGTTCCGGGCCTTCAGCACCAAGTCGAAGCAAGGCGCTGCCGACCCCGCTGCTCCATGAGGCGAACCCACTCCGCGCTGCTCCACCGCCGACAAGTGACTCCGTTGTGGCTCCTGTCCTGCCTTTAATTCCTGCACATGTATCATGCCTCAGGGGGGGCGTTTAAACTTGCGTTTGGCATTGAGATAACAGTGTGGACTGTAATATTTGCTTTTGAATTCCTTGAAATTTACGCTTTTCCTTCCTACTTGCTTATGTTCTACGCCGGCAGAGCCCGGCCCCGCGCATACCTCAGCCGCCGTTAGCCCCGACCGAAAACCAGGACGGGACCAAGGAGTGAGGGGCTACGTGACAAGTTACGCTCCTGAGTCGCAATGCTCAGGAGTCCCCCTTGGCGCACGAACAGCAAGTAGGGAGGTGTGATGTGGGTGGATCTACCGTTCTACGTCTGCAGAGCCCGGCCGCGCGCATACCTCAACCGCCGTTAGCCTTTCGGAACTAAGGAGTGAGGGGCTACGTGACCAGTTAGGCTCCTGATCGCGATGCTCAGGAGTCCCCCTTGACGCTCAAACGGCCTTCGTACCTTGGCTCCGCTCGGGGAGAGACGCGCGACGAACCAGGCCCGGGGGGGCCTGGTTGGGTGGCGTGCGTCTGGGCGTGACCCAGGCGCAGCCCCCGTGCCCAGCCCCCTCGCGCGGCACTCCCGAGGGGAGGATTTACGATGAGGCTAGACACTAAGCTCTGGGCTCCCTGAGGTTGATGCGGCCCGGGGGCCGCCCTCAGTTGTTTATCACCAGTGCGGAGCATAGCGCTTCCGTATGTGTACGGGCATAGCCGCTCCTCGGTAGTATCGTCAGCCAGCACGGAGCATGGTGCTTCCACTGGTACGTGGGAGGGGGCTCCCCTCCGGGGGCAGCCCCCGGGGCGTGTACAGCCCCGCCCTGACACGTGTCTGGCACGGTAGGGCTTGGCGAGGTGTATCTGGGCACCCGTGAGCCAGCGCGGGACTCATGGGGCCCTACCTCTAGGCGGGTTGCGCCTGGCACTGGGCCTTATCTTGTGATGTGTCCCTGCAAATTTGGTTAGATGCCGGCACTCTACGTCCTCGGGTCCCGGCCCTCGAGCTGGTCTCAGCCGTCGCTGGTATGCCAGGTCGTGATGCCGTGGACAAGGCCAGAGGGTGAGGGCTGGAGAGCCAGTAAGAGCCCTGAGTGGCGATGCTCAGGTACCCCCCCCCTTTAACGTGCAAGTGGTCCGCATGGAGAAGAACAGGTGCCATGGACAGGCATCAAATAATCAAGCATGGTGGGTCGAACGCATAGCCGGAAATAAACGCAAAAGGGATACATGCCGCTGGGTCTGGCCCGAGCGTCTTGGGGGATGATGCAGCCCGTGGGGCGCCCCCAACAAAGTAAGCTAACAACATGAAATAAAAGGGATACATGCCGCAAGGACGGACCCACGCGGCCTGGGAATAATGCAGCCCTGGGGGGCGCTCCCAGCTGGAAATGAAACTTGAAAGATGTCACCTGATGATGTTGAGGACGAAGGAGTGTTGGCGTAGCAGACTCGGTGGGCTGCGGAAGCCGCTCCTCATGAGCCCCCAGGCCCAGGGGCCTCGGGAGGCTCCGGAGGCGCTGGTGACTCCTCGCGGACCATCTCCATCTCCGCCAGGGCTGCGGAACGCCTGGCCTCTTGAGCCTCCATGATGCCCCTCATGAGGCGCTGGTACGTGGCAGCCGCATTCGGCAAGCCGTAAGGCATGCGAGCATAGTTGTGGGGTGGACCTTCGTAGCGCCCCACTCGCGAGGGCCAGAGGCGCTCCAGAGAGGTGACTCGATTGAGCCCTGGTATGTCGATGCAGACGCGCAGCCCACCATCCTCGCCTGGATGGGGAGCCACAGCTGGTAGGCGGCGGCCGCCTTTCATGACTCTTGACTCCTGTAGCTCCTGAATGGCCTTGCTGACGAACTCCTGAGGGTCTGGCTCTCCTTGCCTTACTCCTTCTTGAGGGAAACGTGCTTCTAAACACGCCTCCATGTGGTGCCCAAGCGCCTCCCTCGTGACCTTAGCCAGGTCGGTGGCCCTCCAGGGGAGAGCCCCCGAGCCCTGCCTGAGGAGGGTGCCGGGCGCGCTTTCCTATGCGATGGAAGGAGGTTCCCCCTAGGCAGGCGCGGGCCCTGAGGGGCCTGCCTCCTGAGGGGCCGGGCCGGACGATCTCTTCTTCTTCTTGGGGGCGGTCTCGGGAAGCCTCCTGCTTCCGCGATCCGGGTCTTCCAGTGATGCGGCCTGAAAGGCTCGTTCGAGGGAACACACCACGTCCTTCTCTTCACAGGGCACCGTGATGACTCCGCCACTTCCTGGCATCTTGAGGACGTTGTAGCCGTGGTGAGTTACGACCATGAACTTGGCCAGCGCTGGGTACCCAAGGATGGCGTTGTACGGCAGGCGAATGTGAGCAACGTCGAAGTCGATGAGCTCGGTGCGGTAGTTGTCGCATGCCCCGAAGGTGACAGGGAGGCGGACCTGCCCAATCGGGACCGTGGAGCCGTCGGTGACTCCGGAGAAAGGCGTGGTTGGCTGAAGCTGGTTGTAGGGCACTTGGAGATTGTTGAATGTTTCCACGGACAGGACGTTGAGCCCTGCCCCGCCATCGATGAGTGTCCTGGTGACCACCACGTTGCTGATGATTGGGGAACAAAGCATCGGGAGGACTCCGGCTGTGGCCGCACACTTGAGATGATCTGCTGAGCTAAACGTGATGGCGCACGCCGACCACCTGAGAGGGCGCGTGGCTTCGAGCTTGGGGAGGACTGCATTCACTTCGCGGGCGAACTGCTTGAAGATGCGTTGAGAGGCTGGGGCTTGGGCCCCACCCAGGATGCAGGCCATCGCGCGCGGCTCCTGGAAGCCCCCAGCCTCCTCGTCCTGATGGCGGTCCTCGTTTCTCCTTGGCTGCGGCGACAGCGGAGGGAGGCCTGCGTTGCCTTGCGGGCGATCCTCGCGAGGCTGATCCCTCCAGTGTCCCTCGCGAGGCGGGTCTTGCCAGCGATCCTCGCGAGGTCGATGGCGCCACCCTTGGCGCGGGCAGTGGTATTCCCAGCGTCCTGCGTTCCTTCCTCCTCCTCGACCGTAGCCCCGGTCACCGTGGTCGGGGCGACGGCCGATCCTTCCTTCTCGCACGGCTCGGAGCTCTTGACATTCGTTGGTGTTGTGGGTGTGGAGGTCGTGGTACACATAGTACCGACTGCCCTTGGAAGATTCGGGCTGATCTCTGCCCCGCTTGGTGTCTGGTTCTGCCGCGAGCACGGAAGCCCCCTTGCGCTTCACATCCTTGGCCTTGGGCTTCTTCTCTTCTAGGTCCGCGGCAGGCAGCTCAAGGAGGGAGAGACGCCCTTCCTCAGCCCTGGCGCACTTGGTTGCCAAGTTGAACTACTCCAAGGAAGTGCACAGGTCTTCATGCATCGCCAGCTCCTCCTTCATCTTGACATCGTGCACACCGTCGGAGAAGGCTGAGATGATGGCCTCCTCGGTCACCTTGGGAATCTTGAGGCGTGCGTTGTTGAAGCGATGGATGTACTTCTGCAGGGTCTCTCCGGGTTGTTGCTTGATGCGGCGCATGTCGCTCCCGGCGGGTGGCCGGTCGCGAGTACCTTGGAAGTTGGTGATGAAGCGGGTGCGCATCTCGTCCCAGGAGGAGATCGTGCCTGGAGCCAGGTTCAGGAGCCAGGTGCGGGCCCTGTCCTTGAGCGCCATGGGAAACCAGTTCGCCATGACCTTCTCGTCTCCGTTGGCAGCTTCGATGCCCAGCTCATAGAGCTGGAGGAACTCCGCAGGGTCAGCCGTGCCGTCATAACGAGGAGGCAGGTCTGGCTTGAACTTGCCGGGCCACGCGACGCTGCGTAGCTCGGTGGTGAAGGCACGGCAGCCTACTGTGGCCACGGGAGGCCTTGGGTGACGGAGAGCTTGGTCTTGCATGTCCCCACGCGCTGCAGCTGGGAGCAGCGCGGGGTCTTGACGTGCGGGAGCAGGAGCATGGTCGCAACGTGCTGGAGCAGGGAGCGCCCGGGCAGCTTCTTGCGGGCGAGGGACTTCTTGGCAGCTCTGCTCTTGCCGCGCTGGCACCTGACGGAGCGGGTTCCGCCCAGGGGCCACGCGCCTTGGAGCCATGGCGCCTTCTTGAGGAGGAGGCGGCTGGGGCGCCCCCGAAGCTTCGTCGCCCGCGCGGGGCGTGGTGCGGTGCAATGGAACGGACGGCACAGGAGAGCCCCCCGCGGCGCGGACGAGCTCGGCGACGCGGTTGAGCCATTCTTCGTAGACGTCGTCGACGGGATGGTAGCGCAGGAGCTCGTTTGCCGCGATGAGTGCATCTCGAGCCTCCATGGGTGCGCGGAGCGCGCGGGACGAAGAACCAGCTGGGGTGAGCGAGGGACTAGCGGTGCGGCCGTCTTGCCGCACGGACGGATGCTGAGACGACACTTGCTGCTCGTTCCCTGCCGGGCCGGTGGCGGCGTTGACGGCAGGTGACGGGGAACGGTGAGGACGCCCGCCGACAGGAGCCGTCTAGGCGACGCGGGAAGCGAGAGCGGCCCGACGCTCGGCGCGGGCCCGACGAGCGTCAGACATGGACGCGATGCTCGGAGGAGAACGGGGTGGTGGAAGAGGAATTCCGGCGCACCCCTACCTGGCGCGCCAAATGTCGGATTTCAGGTTCCAGCAGACCCTTGAGGTTCGAACACTTGGGTGCGCGCGGAGATTTCGCATTCTACCTACCTGCACCCCTCCGCCTCGCTAAGATCTAAGCTATGGAAAGAACAGCACAAGAGACATAGGGTTTATACTGGTTCGGGCAACCGTTGTGGTGTAATACCCTACTCCAGTGTGTGGTGTGGTGGATTGCCTCTTGGGCTGATGATGATGAGCAATACAAGGAAGAACAACCTCGCGAGGGTCTGTTCTTGGCTGGGGGGATGAACTGCTAGGAGGAGTTCAGTCGCCCTTCTCTCTCTGTGTGTGTGTGTGTGTGATGCTACTCGATCCGATCCTAGCTAGTTTCTCTCTTGGCTTCTAGATTCTCCCTTCTTGATTGCCCCTCTACCCTGGGGGTGGCTAGTCCTATTTATAGGCAAAGGCCCTGGGCCTCTTCCCAAATATTGAGCGGGAAGGGCGCCAACAATTGGCCATTTTGAAGGGGAACATCTGGTACACTTATCCTGACTAAAGTTGGTCCTCGCCTGCCAAAGGCTCTGGTGGTGATGCTGGCTTGGGCTCCACAATGACTTCCTCCCTGCCGTTGGACTGGTCTTGGTCTCGTTGCACCGAAACGGGTGCCTTTGCTTGATGCTCTCGCCTGCGCTTGCTCCCTTTGCACCAAAGAGGAAAGGAGGACACTGCGCGGCTGGCGCCCGCCTGGCGCCTTTGGTCGTCATGGCTTGCGTCATGGGCACCTCGTGAGGTACCCCGCCTTGATCTCTGAAAGTGCGTTATATCGACTAGAGGAGGGGTGAATAGGCGATTTTTATGAAAGTCTTCAGAACATGGGAGTTTTGAAGACAAACGATAAAATTAAACCTATTACCATGCAGCGGAAGGTAGACTACACTAGGCAAACCATAGTCAAGTATTCAATGAAGTGAAAGCATAAAGACTAATAGCAGCTAGGTAGTAAGGATCTGGTAGGAAGATATTGTGAAGCCAAACAGAACACGCAGTCACTCAGTGAAGAAAAATGATAGAGCAAACATACAATGACTTCACAAGGAGTAACCGTAAGTAAAGTGAAGTGAAGATGAAACCAGTGACTCGTTGAAGACAATGATTTGTTGGACCAGTTCCAATTGCTGTGACAACTGTACGTCTGGTTGGAGCGGCTAGGTATTTAAACCTTAGGACACACAGCTCAGGACACCCAGTCCTCACCGTATTCTCCTTGAGCTAAGGTCACATAGACCTCGCCCAATCACTCTGGTAAGTCTTCAAGGTAGACTCCCAAACCTTCACAGACTTCGTTCACCGGCAATCCACAATGTCTTTTGGATGCTCAGAACGCGACGCCTAACCGGCTGGAGGATGCACAGTCCTCAAGTGTAATAAGTCTTCAGATCACACAGACAAGAAGACTTAAGTGATGCCCAATTCTCTCTGGCTCTGGTGGTTAGGGCTTTATCCTCGCAAGGAATTCTCTCTCAAAGGCTTCGAGGTGGGTTGCTCTCAAACGACAAAAGCCGTGCTTTCAATTTGAGCAGCCAACTGTTTATGGTTGTAGGGGGTGGGCTATTTATAGCCACTTGGCAACCCGACCTGGTTTGTCCGAAATGACCCTGGGTCACTAAGGAACTGACACGTGTTCCAACGGTCAGATTTCAAACTCACACGGCAACTTTACTTGGGCTACAAGCAAAGCTGGCTTGTCCGACTCTGGACAAGATTCGCTCTCATATTCTTCACTCGAAGACATAGGTTTTTGGTTTAGGCATCACTTCAGTCATTCTGACTGGTTCTCTTGGACCCCACTTAACAGTACGGTGGTTCCTATGACTCAACACAAAAGAAAAAAAAGAACTACGAAAGATCTAAGTCTTCGAGCTCCATAGGCTTCATATAGTGTCTTCTCTTGTCATAGTCTTCAATGTGAATATCTTCATATACCACCTTTGACTTCAATGTCTTCATACAGTTTTAGGGGTCATCTCTGGTAGTAAAACTGAATCAATGAGGGACTTCTACCTGTGTTATCCTGCAATTCTCACAAACACATTAGTCCCTCAACTAGGTTTGTCGTCAATACTCCAAAACCAACTAGGGGTGGCACTAGATGCACTTACAATCTCCCCCTTTTTGGTGATTGATGACAAACTAGTTGAAGTTTTCAACGGGGAATATAATCTGTGAAATTGTAAAGGATAAGGAATTGTCTTCATAAGTTGCAAGGGCTCCCCCTGAAGATGTGCATATAAGTTAATTTGCTTTTGGAATGCAAATGCACATGGCAGGTTGTACTTGTGGAGATCCACTTCAACTTATGATGACAATCCACTATGCATGTGAAAGTATATGAAGATAATGACATGCATAATGGAAAATGGACGTCTACAGAATGAGCTAAGTGCGGAATTTATCGTCGCACATGCGGAATTTATCTTCGCAAAACAAGGTGGCAAATAAGTAGCAGACGACCATCTGGTTTAAGTGTTACAACTCATAAGAACCAAATGTAGCAAAGACGAGAGTTGTAAGCACGAAGCAAAACATAAAGCACCCGCCCATATGGACCCGCTTGAAGACTATCAATCTCATATGCTTCTCCCCCTT
This sequence comes from Triticum urartu, assembly GCF_003073215.2. NCBI lineage: Eukaryota > Viridiplantae > Streptophyta > Magnoliopsida > Poales > Poaceae > Triticum > Triticum urartu. Next base: position 409,876,374 of record NC_053027.1, on the reverse strand, counting down.
TTGTCAGTAATGACCAAAAAGGTTTGAAGACATAGAGCCTCTACTCGTTCCCATGAGGAGTAGGTGAAGTAGCAGGGTTGTTGGTGTTGTTTGGCGGTGCAGAAGAGCTTGGAGGTGCTGAAGGAGGTGGCGGTGAAGTAGCATCGTCTTCTTCCTCAATAATTCTGGCAGTCACTGTGGCAGCAGAGGAAGAGAACTCAGAGTCTTCAAGGGATGGAGTTCCTAGCAGCACAGCCCTTCGAGGAGGTGTGGAGTCAAACTTGAATCTCTCAAAGAAGCCATCCTCTTGAAGATCAGCTTTAGAACACATCATCGTGAGCCCTTTCCATGTGCGGCGACATGTTTCATGTGCAACGAAAGCATTCTTGGTGGCAAGATTTCGAGTGCGATTAACATCCACCAAGAGGCTTTTCATCTGACGCTTCAGCCAGTCATGATGCCTATCCTGTTTCTGATGTAGAGCCACAAGAAGCTCTTGGTCGTTGAGAACACGAGTGCGCTTCTTGGGTCTTGGAGCAGTGGCACTGTCAGTGGCTTCAGTGGAAGCAGGGTGTGGTGCACGTGTAGTGCCAGCCAAAGGATACACCCGAGAAACTGCTTCAACGCCTTCAACGTTCTGAGTAAAACTCTGATGGTCTGCATTCTGAATACTTAGAGGTTGCTTGGCAGGCTCAGAATATATGGCTTCAGTAGACATGTCCACGTCACGCAAGAAGATCCGATGGTTGCGGGCTGAGGGCTGATACAAGATGGCGGAGTGTAGCTTGATCAGCCGCATGACCCAAGGGGCGTAGAACTTCAAACCAAACAGATCAATGCCTGATGCAGCAAGTTGGCGTATGAAGAAGTCCTGTGCATTGAAGCATTTGCCATGAAGTATATAGAAGACCAAAGTCTTCATTGCACCCTGAAGCTTGGCATTTGGAGAGTGCCCTTTGATAGGCCAGAGAGTTCGCCGGATGATGTGATAGATGGTTCTGGGCAGGTACTCAAGGTCTTCAACGAAGAACTCTGTGGGATACGCAGCATCTTGGGGCAATGGCTTCATCATGCTGAGCATTTGACTCATATCAAGTTCTGGCTGCTGAAAGATGCTCTCAATAGCTTCAGCATGCAGCTGACATCCTTGCTCGAAGAGATCGCCAGGAGTGGGCAAGCCAGTGAGCTCAATGATGTCAAATGCATTGGCTTCGTGATGAACGTTGCCAGTCATCCACTCCAGGACCCAAGTCTTCGGATCTCTGCTGTACCCTTTGATGTGAAGTGTGGCATAGAATTGTAGCACCAGCTCTTCATTCCAATGCTCTTCATCAGTAACAAACTGCAGCAGACCCACTTGCCTGAAGCAATCCAACGCTTCTTCTAGACAGGGCAGACCAGCTACAGCTTCAACGTCAAGGCGCTTGTGTGGGAAGATGTGACCTTGGTTGTAAAGAATGCAAGAGTAATAGCTTCGCTGAGGATAGCTCCAGAACCGATCAGATGATATCCTTTCCCTTGAGTAGGGGTTCCTGGAGCTATTGAAGAACGTGTTGTCTGCCCTAAAGCCATTGATGTTGAAGGAGCCAGGTGCTGATGCAGGACCTGGAAACCTTGGTAGTCTTGGGATTGGCTTCTGGACCTAAGGCCTGTGCTCAACATGATAGTTGAATTGGGGACCGGCAGCAGACTCAGGAACAGAAGTGGCGGGATCAGTGGCTTCGTTGTCTTCTGAAGCTTTTGCTGGGGAGGGCTCCACATTAGCTTCATTGGTGGTTGTGGCAGCCTCACGATTTTCATCCTCCACTTGACTAGCTGGAGGGTCGGTCACAGGCACGTTCTCCTGGAGAACTGCTTCTTGGTGGAACAGGGGAGTGGGATCTTGTGGTACTTCTTCTTTTGCGGCTGATGCAACTGGAATGTCTTTAGCAGAGACTTGAGGCCTTGGACCTTTGCGAAGCCTGCGTAACACAGACGACGCCTGTGGAGTTGGAGTGGGCTGGGCCTCATAGTCTTCTTCCTCTTCGGGCGATCCCCCCATGAAGCATCCTTTGCAATTGGCATTAGTGGACGACCAATGCTGATGAGTTCACTGTTTTCAAACTGAGGAAGGACTTGATCATCTTCTACATTGTCATGATGACCAATGTCTTCAGCAGCGATGGGATCAGCTGCTGGAATGTCTTCAGCTTCAGGAGCCTCTGTGGAAGCAGCCTCATGAATTGTTAGTTGACGTTCTGCGTTAGGATGAACCATAGAAATGGGTTCAACTATCAAGGGCTCTGTGGGAGCAGCCCGAGCTTTCTTGGTCTTTCTCTTTTTCTTGGTGGGGGCAGTAGGAGAGGCTTCAGAGTGTTTCCTCTTCCTGGCTTCAACCTCAGCAGTTCTTGTCTTCTTGAGCTCTGAAGCTGTTGACCGGCTTTTTGGCTTCGAGCCAGTCAGTCTAGTTGGGAAGACAATCGGAACTGCTTCTTGCCTTGGTGCATCAGGTTCAGCCGTAGCAGGTTTCTTCTTCTTCTTTGCGGCCATCCTGGGGTCGATGCCAGGACGCCCAAGTGCCTTGCGCTTCTCAGCCTCATTATAGGCTTGCACACATCTGTCAGCCAGAGTCTTCATGCGCTCACGCGAACCCTGAGCTTCTGCACGCTTCTTCACAAAGGCTTCCTTGAGCTCGTGCATCATTGTCTTGAAGTTCTTCACTTCTGGCACGCTGAGCTTGGCCATATGCTTCTTGAACTGAGCCTTTTCATAGTCAATCTTCTGCTTCAGTTCAACAATGCGCTGGGCAATAGCAAGTTCTGAAGCAATGGCGCCTTGGAAGGCGACACTGAGGCCAATGGGTAGCTGCAGATCTTCAAAGCTGATGTTTGGCGTGTCAAACCACTCGTCAATGAAGTTGTGGATGATGGTGACATCAAAGAGAGGCAGATCATTGAAAATTTCTGCTTCTTCTTTGCTCTTAATGAGTTGCTCAAGAGCGTCATCTGCAAGATCTTCATCACTTGACAGATCAATGTCGTCGTTGCGCAGAATGGCCGCAGCTGTTAGCTCTTTGCCAGTGTGAGACAGAGGCATCTTGGCCTTCTGGGGCTTGGAGACACGTGATAAGTCTTCAGACTGCACACTGTCTTCAGGAGGTGCAGTTGCCAATGGCTTCGCCCTTGAGATTTTTGGTGAAGGGGCCGTCTTTGAAGCTTTTGGCTTCTTCAACTGTTTTGGCTTCGGCACTGCAGGCGCGTCATCAGACTCAGTGTCAGCTGCAGGCTCATTCACTGCAGTCCCTTGAACCAAGATGTAGGTGATGAGGCCTTGAAGGTTGGCAAAAGGACCGATGACATTGGGTTCTGCATGTCGTGTGCCATCTGCCCTTGGAGATGAGGGACTAGGGTTGAAGTCTAACCCAAAAGTCTTCTTGTTCTGCGTCACTGAGCTCTGAGCAAACTGGAAGTTGCGCTTGAACAGATTGCCGTCACGACACCATAGCAGTGACGACGAGTGTGCATCAGCAGGCTGTGGTCCACGGACCATGCTTGGATAGAAGCCTTGAGCAATGGCTTCATCTCTGGACTTGGGTAGAAGATTCTTGAATAGGATGTCTCCCCACGGTCTCTTGATGGCGTTTTTCTCAGCATACTCCTGGGTCACAAATCTGTATTTGAACCATTGTTCTGCCCAATATCTTCGAATCCATTGGATTCGGGTCTTGCGCTGACTGTAATCCTCTTCAGGATCTGTCTTGTACATTTCTGAGAGTTCATCTGGCAGATCTCTGGATGTCTCACCACGACGCTTTCTGCCACCCTTCCTTGCTGCTTTCTCTGAAGCCATGAACTTTAACTTGAAAGGCTTCAAGACATTCAAAGGCTTCAAAGGTTTTCGTTTGTTGGACCAACAGGAACTGGCTTCGGAAGAATTTATGTGATGCTGTAAGAATTCTGCAAATGAATGCAGACTATGAGAACCAAAGGATTCTCCCACGGACATGTACCTGTGACAGCATTAAGGTGCGAGGGAAGGGGAAGAGGTCATATGCATTCTCAGAAGATTTTTAAGATAAATCTGTTTAGAAGACATTGACCTCATCGTGCGAAGACATTCACTCATAGATAAGAAGTTGGTTCCAGATTTGTACGAATCCACGGATTACAAGTGAGGAATCTAACTACTTTGTGAAGCTCAAGTGAATATACTAGGCATGTTATGAGATGCAATATGAGAGAGATCTAGCTTGTGTGAACAGAAACTGCTTGTGGTAGAAAGTGACAGATCAATAGGATCAACGGTGCTGTAAAAAGGGAGTTTTATTTACCACACTGAGAACTGCTAGACGGAGTGGGAGATGAGGCCGAGCAGTTCACTCTTCCGTGCCCTAACTTGGCGACGGAGGACACCTACGGCGACGGCGGAGAGGACGATGTCCGCGGTCGGCGTGAAGACGGCGTCGGAGAGGTTGCGGCAGCGAAGCGCTTCGTCGCCGGCGTCGTCGAGAGCTAGCGGTGGCGCTAGGGTTCGTGCGAGGGTGGAAGAAGAGATAATGACCGCTGTGAGTGTGTATTTATAGGCACAGGGGCGGCACTGTGCTATTACACAGGTGCCCCTGGCGATTCGCATCTGAGGAACACGTGGCCATTATGCGGAATTTTGGGGTTTGTTCCACGTCCCACGCACGCCTGGATTGTCGGGTGGTCGTTCCTACTTCTCCGGATTTCATGTGGAGGAATGAGCATTGAAAACGGACTTAATGGTTGTCTCTGTATCTTCTGCTGACAAGGACGCAGAGAAGACATTCGACAGTTTCAATAGAATGCATATGACTTGGAGAGATAGAGTTTGAGATAGAAAGCATAGAGAGGTTAGGGTCCGATCACATTCACTTAGTTCAAAAGATTCAACATGAAGACATAGCTATAAGTGAATGTTGTAGAGGATAGAACACTAGTATATATATATATAATCAACATAGTGAAGATGATCATGAAAATATGTTGAGATCGAAGCCAAACCAAATGTGAAGACATTGCAAGGTAACGCCATGAGTGAAACACTTCAAAATAGAACGTTTGGTGGTGGCGTTACCCACCGTATAGGAAGTATTAGACCCAGACACGGCGCACAATTATCGTGGCGCTCCGAAGTCAAATTCCACATTAATGTATTCACACTTAGAATGTATGTCTTCATTGATTGAAGATATACTTTACTTTGTGTGTTGCACATCTAAGTCATCAATATGCATAAGGGTTAGGATGTGTGCCTGATCACAGGACATTTGAGGATTCCAGGATATTTAGCTCACACCGTAACTTGCAAAACCTCTTCTCATCCAAGGGCTTGGTGAAGATATCTGCCAATTGCTCTTCAGTGTTGACGTGTATGATATCAATGTCTTCCTTCACAACATGATCTCTGAGAAAGTGATGACGAATTTCAATGTGCTTTGTCTTCGAGTGCTGAACTGGGTTGTTGGCAATCTTGATGGCGCTTTCGTTGTCGCAGTAAAGTGGCACTTGCTTCAGATGAATGCCATAGTCCTTGAGTTTTTGCTTCATCCACAGAAGCTGAGCACAGCAAGATCCAGCAGCAATGTATTCAGATTCAGCAGTGGAGAGAGATACACAGTTCTGCTTCTTTGAAGACCAACATACAAGTGATCGTCCTAGAAAGTGACATGTGCCTGATGTAGACTTGCGATCAACTTTGTCACCAGCATAATCAGCATTCGAGAATCCAACCAGATCAAACTCTGAGCCCTTTGGATACCATAATCCTAGAGTTGGGGTGTGAGCCAAATATCGAAGAATTCGCTTCACAGCTAAGTGATGCGACTCCTTTGGTGCCGCTTGAAATCGAGCACACATGCAAACACTAAGCATAATATCTGGCCTAGATGCACATAGATAAAGTAAAGAACCAATCATGGAGCGGTATACCTTTTGATCGAACTCTTTACCATTGTCGTCGGGACCCAGATGATGTTTGGCTGGCATTGGTGTTGTGAAGCCTTTGCAGTCTTGCATACCGAACTTCTTCAGGCAATCTTTGAGATACTTCTCTTGAGATATGAAGATGCTGTTGCGTTGTTGTCGTATTTGAAGACCGAGGAAGAACTTCAGCTCTCCCATCATGGACATCTGATATTGCTCTTGCATCATATATCCAAACTCTTCACTGTACTTCTGATTGGTGCAACCGAAGATAATGTCATCCACATATATTTGGCACACAAATAGTTCACCATCATATGTCTTCGTGAAGAGAGTGGGGTCTAGGGAACCAGGTATGAAGCCTTTGCTCTTCAGGAAATATTTGACTGTGTCATACCAGGTCCGAGGGGCTTGTTTGAGGCCATACAGTGCCTTGTTGAGCTTGTATACCATGTCAGGATGTTTTGGATCTTCAAAGCCAGGCGGTTGTGCAACATACACTTCTTCTTCAATCTTGCCATTGAGAAAAGCACTCTTCACATCCATTTGATATAGAAGTATGTTGTGATGATTTGCATAGGCCAGCAGTATGCGTATGGCTTCAAGTCTAGCCACAGGAGCAAATGTTTCATCGAAGTCAATGCCTTCCACTTGAGTATATCCTTGAGCAACGAGACGAGCTTTGTTTCTGACAACTTGACCATGCTCATCTTGCTTGTTGTGGTATATCCATTTGGTGCCAATTATATTGTGCTTCCGTGGATCAGGACGCTTAACTAGTTCCCATACATTATTCAGCTCAAACTGTTGAAGCTCTTCTTGCATAGCTTGAATCCATTCAGGTTCCATGAAGGCTTCTTCAACTTTCTTGGGTTCTGCTATTGAGACGAATGCGAAGTGCCCACAGAAATTTGCTAGCTGAGTTTCCCTTGAACGAGTGAGTGGACCAGGTGCATTGATGCTATCAATTATTCTTTCAATCTGCACTTCATTGGAAACGCGAGGATGTACAGGGCGAAGACTTTGCTCTTGCTGTTCATTGTCGTTGTTGGAAGGGATGTCTTCAGGCTGAGCATTGTATTCATGTTGATCAGGTGCTGAAATGATAAGTCTTCTTCAGGATGAGCTTCAGAAGGTATAATTTCTCCAGTTCCCATTAGCTTGATTGATTCACTGGATGGAACTTCATCTAGCACATTTGGCAGCTGCTCTCTTTGTGAACCGTTGGTCTCATCGAACCGCACATCCACTGTTTCAACCACTTTGTAATGAAAGAGATTGAAGACTCTGTAGGAGTGCGAATCCTTTCCATATCCAAGCATAAAACCCTCATGTGCTTTTGGTGCAAATTTTGAGGTGTGATGTGGGTCCTTGATCCAGCACCTTGCGCCAAATACTCTGAAGTAACTGACATTTGGCTTCTTGCCAGTAAGGAGCTCATAAGATGTCTTGTTCAGTAGCTTGTGAAGATAAACACGATTGATTGTATGGCATGCAGTATCAATGGCTTCGGGCCAAAATTTTCTTGGGGTCTTGTATTCATCTAGCATCATTCTGGCCATCTCAATTAGTGTTCTGTTCTTGCGTTCGATGACGCCATTCTGCTGTGGCGTGTACGGGGCTGAGAATTCATGTGTGATGCCCAAGGTATCAAGATATGTATCAAGGCCAGTGTTCTTGAATTCAGTGCCATTGTCACTTCTGATGTGCTTTATCTTGGCGCCAAAATTGTTCATAGCTCGATTGGCGAAGCGTCTGAAGACATCCTGCACTTCAGTTTTGTAAAGGATTATGTGCACCCAAGTATATCTACAATAATCATCAACAATAACGAAACCATAGAGGTAAGCAGTAGTAGTTAGAGTTGAGTAATGAGTGGGACCGAAAAGATCCATGTGAAGCAGTTCGAAGGGTCGAGTAGTGTTCATGATTGTCTTCGAGGGATGTTTGGCCCTCGTCATCTTCCCTGCTTCACAGGAACCGCATAAGTGGTCTTTCTTGAACTTGACGCCCTCGATGCCTATGACATGCTTCTTCTTCGCAAGGGTGTGGAGGTTCCTCATGCCAGCATGTCCAAGCCTCCGATGCCAGAGCCAGCATTCTGAAGCCTTTGCTAGAAGACATACTGCAAGCTGTGGCCCTGCTAAGAAATCTACCACGTACAAATCATATTTTCGATACCCTTCAAACACTAGAGACTTGTCAGATTCCATTAGTACAAGGCAACGATATTTTCCAAACATTACGATCATGTTCAAATCGCAAAGCATTGAGACAGACATTAAGTTGAAGCCAAGGGATTCAACAAGCATGACTTTATCCATGTGTTGATCCCTTGAGATTGCAACTCTACCTAGACCCAATACCTTACTTTTACCAGTGTCAGCAAATGTGATGTGGCTCTTGTCGGATGGACGTAAGGTTGAGTCCATAAGAAAACTTCTTTTGCCAGTCATGTGATTTGTACACCCACTGTCAATAATCCATTCTGAAGACGCTGGTGTCGTACCCTACAGTGTAGTTAGGGGGATAGGCTTCACCAAGAGCATTGTGAAGCAAAAACATTTGACGAACCAGTGGGTTATGAAAGCTTAGATCCAGGTTAGGACTAATAGGGAGAGTAGCAAGCGATTCAGGTACAAAGTACATAGTAAGACCATTTGGGCATTTGATCTTGCACCCTACAAGATGTTTAAGGTTCCCAGCAATAGCGTCAGATGATTTTGGTTTTCTGCTGGAGACCTTTCCCTGCAAAAGAGAGTTAAGCTTTCTTAGCCACCCACATCTTCACGGGTGGCTTAGAAGCAATAAGTCTAAGTGTAGCATCTGAGAATTTTGGCTTTGAAGCCCTAGCAAACAGTCTTGCAGGCGGACAATAGTACTCATAAGAATAAGCAGAATAGTTCTTGGTCTTATGAACATGGCGGTTTGATGAACCGCTCTTATATTCATATGCCTGAGTATGGTTTCCCTGCAAAACATTTGCGTTAGTGCGACTCAGGTGAGTCCTCTGTTTGTATGAAGCCTTTGGACCGTATGAAGCCTTTGGTCTGAGGTTTGTCTTCTTCACGTGAGGTGTCATGAAGACATTCACAGGAAGATTTTCCAGACACCTTTTCGGAACCCAGATCTTCTTCATAGGCGGTCCATTCCTGCAGTTAGTACCAATGTACCTGGCAAACACTTCACCATTATGATTCTTAAACAGTATATAGTTTGCATCAAAGGATTCATCAATGATAGTGGGGTTAGCACAAGTGAAGCCAGTTAGATTGGATGGATCTGCTGAAGGTTCCTTTGCAGCAAACCACATGGTTTTCGGGTACTGCTCAGGTTTCCAGTAAGAGCCATCTGCATTCATTTTCCTTATGAACCCAACACCCTCTTTCCTAGGGTTTCGGTTCAGAATCTGCTTTTTGAGGACATCACATAGTGTCTGATGCCCTTGAAGACTTTTGTACATCCCTGTTTCAAGCAATGTCTTCAACCTAGCATTCTCATCAGCAACAGCGGTGGTATCCTCAGCAGAGGGGTTAGTTACCACATCAACAGTTGAAGATATTGCAACAGCAGTAGCAGTAGAACATTCAGCAACAGAAGTAGCATTATCACGCTCAATGCATTTAAGACATGGTGGTTCAAATCCTTCCTGAGCGGGACTGATCTGTTTGGCGCGAAGTGACTCGTTTTCCGTTTGAAGATCTTCATGAACCGCTCTCAATTTCTCAAGATCCTGCTTCCTTTGAAGATAATCATAGGAAAGCTTTTCATGAGTTGTTGAGAGAGTTTCATGACGACTTTCAAGTTCCTGATACTTAACGTGAAGATTTTTTATGTCTTCAATTAAGGATTCAGATCGAGTCATTTCAGCACCTAACAGATCATCGCTTCTGTCTAATAGTTTTTGAATATGTTCCATAGCTTTCTGTTGTTTAGTTGCAATTTTAGCAAGTGTTTTGTAGCTAGGTTTTGAACCACAATCAGAGTCATCGTCACTAGATGTTTGATAGTGAGTAGTGCGTGTGTTTACCTTGGCACCGCGTGCCATGAAGCAGTGTGTAGCGACCTGACCCGAATGGATCACGTCTACTGTGCTACGGTGTCATCCCTGGATCAGTAATGCTGACACCACACAGTACATCGAGGTTTTATAGCAGAGTTGCAATCACACACTTATTACATCGATGGCTGAAAAAGAACTTGTTACAATAAATATGGCTTAAGGCCATATTTTAAAGATAACAGCGGAAGACTTGGAAGATAAATGGGTCCATCAACTCCAGCGGCATCACTGAGTATAGAACCACGACCTAAACACCTCAATCGTCGTCTGAAAAGTCTGCAACATTAACGTTGCAGCCCGAAAACGGGTCAGCACATGGAATATGCTGGCAAAGTAACACATAGAGAGTAATGGAATGAAACAGCTATACTACATGCATATATGGCTGGTGGAAAGCTCTATGGTTACAGTTTTGCGTAAAGCCAGTTTTTCCCTACTGCAAAGGAATAAATTTTATTTACTATCATGGTGGTTGTGAAACATTGAGAATGGTTGACAACATTCTCAATCCCAATTAAAAGTAATTAAAACCCAATAACATTAATTAGAAGTAACATGTTGAGATTCACAATGATATTCAAGTACTAGACACTCAAGTTGTCCATAACCGGGGACACGGCTAATCATGATTAGTTTGTAAACTCTGCAGAGGTTTGCGCACTTTTCCCCACATGACTCGATCGCCTCCGTTTGTTTTCTCGCACTACATGGTGTTTGAGAAACGGATGACCGAGACATAGTCTTTCAGAAGCACTAGCACCTTACATGTGGGGTAGACCGGTACACCTACATCCCCTACATCTGCTAGTCCACCCCGTAAGAGTTCGCACAACTTAGTCAACTATGCCAGAGCCCATAGTAGCATGTGGCTGCACACGGAAGTTTCTAGCATGAATTATCTTATGATCCCTTTGAGCCTAGGTGGCGGTCCAAAAAAAAACAGGCAAGTCCTGATAGACATCAGGTGCCTCAATCCACCCAGATGTGTGTTTAAGTTGCCACCTTAGATAAACCATTAAAATTATCAATCTCACATCTGTCATGGATATCACTCACCCAATCCACGTCTACTAGCAAAGCATGGCATAATAAGCAAACGTAGAAGTAACTCCCAAAGGTTTGATAATAATACAGGTAATAGGTACTACCTCATCTACTTCCCATCCCACAATTTAATTAGATCCTAATCATGCAATGTGTGAGGATTGATCTAATGCAATAAAACTGGGTTGTAGAAAAGGTATGATCAAAGTGTTACTTGCCTTGCTGATGATCCGCGAGTCCTAGGGTTTCGAAGTAACAAGCGGCGCAATCTGGGTAATCTATCGCAGACAAACAACAAGCATACAATAAGTACTCATCTAATGCATAGGTAAAACTCGAACAAGAGAACGAACCAGGTAGTTCAACTTAAGAACTCCGGTTGCAAAGAAAGAACGAAAAACAAACGGCGGAAGAAAACAACTCGGTTCTAGCAAGTTGAAACTAGGTCAAAATTTTACTATAACAAAAGCTTGTTCAAGTTGATTAGACGGAACGGCGGTTTCGAGACGAAACTCCAGGCGCTTGAATCACCTGATTCCGATAAACGAGCGGAAAAATAGACTAGGAAGAAGATCGGATCTGAGATCGCGATCGCGGAATAAATCCGACGAAAAGAAAAAGAAGAACGGTTAAACGAACGGATGTTCGTTAACCTAGAAGAATCCGGTGATCACGTTCGTTAGGACGAACGGTCCGGCGAACGGTCCAAAGGCAACTAAATCGGAGAAGAAAACGAATCCGATCTAGGGTTTCGGAGAAGAAAAACCGATCGAAAAACTGATCTAGAAAACCGGAACGGTTTAGAGAAGAAAAGAATTGGAACGATTAGAAGAAAACGATCCGAGGAAAAGAATAGATGTAGCGCGGGGCAACCTTGGCGAGGTCTCCGATGAGGGGCTCCGGCAGCGTCGGCGTAGGGCGGCGGCGTGGGCAAGGTGCGGCGGCGGCGCGGGTGTGGGGCGGCGGCGGCAAGGTGCGGCGGCGGCGCGGGTGTGGGGTGGCGGCGGCGCGGGTGTGGGGTGGCGGCGCGGGTGAGGCGGCGCGGCGGCGGTGACGCAGGGCGCGGTGTGATGCGGCGCGGCGGCGGTGCAAGGCGCGGTGTGGAGGAGAGCTTTGATTTGATGTGTTTAGAGGGGGGGTGCTTGGGTATTTATATTGGGGAGGGGAGGGGTTTACTTGGGGTAGAGGACAAGGAATTAGAATAGGAGTAGGAAAGATCTAGAAAATAAACGGAGTAGGACTAAAGAAAACGAAATAAGGAAAAGGGGACAAGGGGGCGCCCTAGAATCCTAAAAGGATTCGGTCCTAGCGAGGGCGGCGGTGGCCGACCGGCTCCTGGCTCGGCGCCTGGCGCCTGGGAGCGCGGCGGTAGGTGGCTTGGCTTGGGCCTTTGGCCCAAGGCGCTGCTCAATTTTTTTTTAAAATAGTTTCCTCGCGCAGAAAAAAAAACAAAAAGGGATCTAAACGAACTCCGAAAAATCTAAAGTAAATTTTCCCCGACTCCTAAAAATGAGCCGAACAAAATGAACTTTTCTCCGGACCTAAAATGCAATTTTTGAAAACGCGCATTTTTCCCTATCCAAATAAAATGCAAATAAACACCGGAAAGCAAAATTGATCTATTTATTATATCTTCATTTTTCCTAAATTTGGGAAAGTCATATTATTCTCTCTCTCATATATTTTGACACCGGAAAAATTATTGAAGATAAAATAAATAAATCAAATGATCCTATTTTCAAAATTCAAGGGAACTCTCAAATATGAAAATAACGAAATCTCCAACTCTCTCCGAGGGTCCTTGAGTTGCGTGAAATTTCTAGGATCAACCAAAATGCAACAAAATATGATATGCATATGATCTAGTGTATAACATTCCAAATTGAAAATTTGGGATGTTACAAGTAGGTAGAAGCAGAGTAGTCCTTGTCATTTGCATCGGTGTCGGTGATGAAGTCATTGTCTTCAGTGTTGAAGATGGACTTGGCAACGTATGCTGTAGCCAGACTTGCGACGCCTGAGTCGGATTCCTCCTCATACTCCACCTCCGCCTCCTCAGAAGCAGACTCCTCCTCTGAATCCATTTCCTAGCCAACAAATGCACATGCCTTGCCAGATGAGCTCTTCTTGTGTGATGAAGACTTTGAGGAAGACTTGGAAGAAGACTTTGAGTATTTCTTCTTCTTCTTCTTGTCGTCAGAGTCATATTCCTTGCTCTTCTTCTTTTTGTTCTCATTGTCCCACTGTGGACACTCAGAGATGAAGTGGCCAAGTTTCTCGCACTTGTGACATGTTTTCTTCTTGTAGTCATGAGCAGGAGCTTCATCATTCCTTGAACTTGATCGGGAAGACTTTCTGAAGCCTTTCTTCTTGGTGAATTTTTGGAACTTCTTGACAAGCATAGCAAGTTCCCTTCCAATGTCTTCAGGATCATCAGAACTGCTGTCAGATTCTTCTTCAGATGAGGAGACAGCTTTTGCCTTCAAGGCACGAGTTCGCCCATAGTTTGGACCGTAGATATCTCTTTTCTCCGAAAGCTGAAACTCATGTGTGTTGAGCCTCTCAAGTATGTCAGACGGATCGAGTGTCTTGAAATCAGGACGTTCTTGAATCATCAGGGCCAGGACGTCAAACGAACTATCAAGTGATCTCAGCAGCGTCTTGACGACTTCGTGTTTGGTAATCTCAATGGCGCCGAGGGCTTGAAGCTCATTTGTGATGTCAGTGCGTCGGTCAAATGTGTGCTGGACATTCTCATTGTCATTTCGCTTGAAGCAGTTGAAGAGGTTGCGAAGGACACTGATTCTCTGATCTCTCTGGGTTGAGATGCCTTCATTTACCTTGGAGAGCCAGTCCCAGACCAGCTTGGATGTCTTCAAAGCACTCACACGGCCATACTGTCCTTTGGTCAGATGACCACAGATGATATTCTTGGCAGTAGAGTCCAGTTGAACGAATTTCTTGACATCAGCAGCAGTGACACCTTCTCCAGCCTTGGGAACGCCGTTCTCGACGACATACCATAGGTCGACGTCAATGGCTTCAAGATGCATGCGCGTCTTATTCTTCCAGTAGGGATATTCAGTTCCATCGAAGACGAGGCACGCAGTGGAGACTTTAATTATCCCTGCAGTCGGCATAGCTAAAACTCCAGGTGGTTAAACCGAATCACACAGAACAAGGGAGCACCTTGCTCTGATACCAATTGGAAGTGCGTTATATCAACTAGAGGGGGGGTGAATAGGAGATTTTTATGAAAGTCTTCAGAACATGGGAGTTTTGAAGACAAACGATAAAATTAAACCTATTACCATGCAGCGGAAGGTAGACTACACTAGGCAAACCATAGTCAAGTATTCAATGAAATGAAAGCACAAAGACTAATAGCAGCTAGGTAGTAAGGATCAGGTAGGAAGATATTGTGAAGCCAAACAGAACACGCAGTCACTCAGTGAAGAAAACTGATAGGGCAAACATACAATGACTTCACAAGGAGTAACAGTAAGTAAAGTGAAGTGAAGATGAAACCAGTGAATCGTTGAAGACAATGATTTGTTGGACCAGTTCTAGTTGCAGTGACAACTGTACATCTGGTTGGAGCGGCTAGGTATTTAAACCTTAGGACACACAGTCCCGGACACCCAGTCCTGAACACGCAGCTCAGGACACCCAGTCCTCACCGTATTCTCCTTGAGCTAAGGTCACATAGACCTCGCCCAATCACTCTGGTAAGTCTTCAAGGTAGACTCCCAAACCTTCACAGACTTCGTTCACCGGCAATCCACAATGTCTCTTGGATGCTCAGAACGCGACTCCTAACCGGCTGGAGGATGCACAGTCCTAAAGTGTAATAAGTCTTCAGATCACACAGACAAGAAGACTTAAGTGATGCCCAATTCTCTCTGGCTCTGGTGGTTAGGGCTTTATCCTCGCAAGGAATTCTCTCTCAAAGGCTTCGAGGTGGGTTGCTCTCAAACGACAAAAGCCGTGCTTTCAATTTGAGTAGCCAACCGTTTATGGTTGTAGGGGGTGGGATATTTATAGCCACTTGGCAACCCGACCTGATTTGTCCGAAATGACCCTGGGTCACTAAGGAACTGACACGTGTTCCAACGGTCAGATTTCAAACTCACACGGCAACTTTACTTGAGCTACAAGCAAAGCTGACTTATCCGACTCTGGACAAGATTCGCTCTCATATTCTTCACTCGAAGACATAGGTTTTTGGTTTAGGCATCACTTCAGTCATTCTGACTGGTTCTCTTGGACCCCACTTAACAGTACGGTGGTTCCTATGACTCAACACAAAAGAAAAAAAAGAACTACGAAAGATCTAAGTCTTCGAGCTCCATAGGCTTCATATAGTGTCTTCTCTTGTCATAGTCTTCAATGTGAATATCTTCATATACCACCTTTGACTTCAATGTCTTCATACAGTTTTAGGGGTCATCTCTGGTAGTAAAACCGAATCAATGAGGGACTTCTACCTGTGTTATCCTGCAATTCTCACAAACACATTAGTCCCTCAACTAGGTTTGTCGTCAATACTCCAAAACCAACTAGGGGTGGCACTAGATGCACTTACAATCTCTCCGCCTCCTCGCGAGCCAGCCTGATGAGGCCGTGCCTGAGGAAGCTCCGTGTCGTCCGCCCCGCGAGGCTTGGCCCCTCGTGAGGGTCTTGGGTCTGTGTTGATGAAGATGGGCCGCGCTGGACCCCCTTTTGAGCCACGCCGCAGGCCGCAGGCAGGCAAGTCTGGGGACCCCCGTTCCCAGAACGCCGACACTTACAATCGCCACTTCACACAATACATGAATTAAATCATTACATCAACCAGATACAATCAAGGTCCGACTACGAAACCAAAATAAAAGAAGACTACCCCAAATGCTACACAGATCCCCGATCGACCTCAACTGGGCTCCACTACTGATCAACTAGAACGAAACAACATAAATGACAAGATCTTCCTTGAGCTTATCCTTGAGCTTGGTTGCGTCATCTGCACGGTCTCAACGGCACCTGCAGACCGGTTTTGGAAGTATCTGTGAGCCACGGGGACTCAGCAATCTCGCACCCTCGCGATCAAGACTATTTAAGCTTATAGGTAAGGTAAAGGTATGAGGTGGAGTTGCAGCAAGCGACTAGCATATATGGTGGCTAACGTATTCGCAAAAGAGAGCGAGAAGAGAAGGCAAAGCACGATCGAGAAACTATGATCAAGAAGTGATCCTAGAACAACCTACGTCAAGCATTACTCCAACACCGTGTTCACTTCCCAGACTCCGCCGGAAAGAGACCATCACGGTTACACACGCGGTTGATGCATTTTAATTAAGGTCAACTTCATGTTTTCTACAACCGGACATTAACAAATTCCCATCTGCCCATAACCGCGGGCATGACTTTCGAAAGTTCAAATCCCTGCAGGTGTGTCCCAACTTAGCCCATCACAAGCTCTCACGGTCAACGAAGGATATTCCTTCTAGCGGGAAGACCCGATCAGACTCGGAATCCCGGTTACAAGACATTTCAACAATGGTAAAACAAGACCAGCAAAGCCGCCCGATGCGCCAACATCCTGATGGGAGCTGCACATATCTTGTTCTCAGGGCAACATCGGATGAGACATCCTATGAGTAAAACCAGCCCTCAAGTTTCCCTGAGGTTGCCCCGCAGTCTACTCAGTTCGGACCAACACTTAGACAAGCACTGGCCCGGGGGGGGGGGTTAAAATAAAGATGACCCTTGGGCTGGCCTAACCCAAGGGGAAAAAGGCTAGGTGGCGAATGGTAAAACCAAGGTTGGGCCTTGCTGGAGGAGTTTTATTCAAAGCGAACTGTCAAGGGGTTCCCATTATAACCCAACCGCGCGAGGAACGCAAAAATCCGGGAACATAACACCGATATGACGGAAACTAGGGCGGCAAGAGTGGAACAAAACACCAGGCATAAGGCCGAGCCTTCCACCCTTTACCAACTATATTGATGCATTAATTAAATAAAAGATATTGTGATATCCCAACAAGTAAACATGTTCCAACAAGGCACAAACTTCAATCTTCCACTGCAACTAACAACGCTATAAGAGGGGCTGAGCAAAGCGGTAACATAGCCAAACAACGGTTTGCTAGGACAAGGTGGGTTAGAGGCTTGGTTCAACAATAGGGGAGGCATGATAAGCAAGTGGTAGGTATCGCAGCATAGGCATAGCAAAAGAGCGAGCAACTAGCAAGCAAAGATAGAAGTGATTTCGAGGGTATGGTCATCTTTCCTAAAATCCCGCAACGAAGAAGAACGAGTCCATGAAGAAGACAAACGGACGTTACCGGATTACCTAGAAGAAATACACCGGAATGAAAGCAAACAACATAGTAAACAACCACCACATAAGCATGGCACGATGCGCAAACAAGTATGATGCATGTCCGGTTTAATGAGGCATGGCAAAGAACACAAGCAATCCTACAAATTAAGTGGAGCTCAATATGCAACTCCGTTGTATATTGATGAAACACCACATTCAAGTTATTTAGTTCGATCTCGTTTATGTACCCAACAATATTAAATGTTGATTAACATGGCAAGAGGGTGAAGCAAATGAAAACTACCTATCCAGTCAAGGTTAAATGAGGCCGGAACAACAAAACAACAAGTCCGGAAACTCCTCATGTTCATATTTTGGTTATGGTACTGTTATGCCCTAAACATAATTTTAGAGTTATTAAACATTCAAAGTAAGGTCACCATGTTAAACTAGGCATTTTTCCACCCCATTTACTTATAAAGTTTATTAAATTCTGAGTTACGGTTATTTAGTTATGAATTAAATCATTTTAGCATGGCATTTAAGAAAATTAAAGCAAACAACATTTTAAACATTTCAAACATGGATGAAAGTGGCATATTATGAAACTAGATGAAATTCTAGTCATTTTACATATATAACATGTTTTATTTGGATGCATGGACATTTAGTTATGAGCATTTTAATATGATGGCATTTGCTGTAAATATGCATGCACTCGAACAATGATAAATTCACAGAACAGAAAAAAAACGTAAATGGGCGAAAACACAGCAGGCTGGCCCAACAGAAGGGAAAGAAAGAAAGATAAAAAAAGGAGGAGGGGCGCGGGGTGGCCTCACCATGGGCTTCAGCCTGGTCGGTGGTGAGGTGGGTCGGGCAGGCCAAGAGCGGTGCGGGAGGTTGGCCTCGCGGGGCTGCAACTTACACAGAGGCACGGTCAACAGCAATGGCTGAGTCTGCTAAATTGACATGAGCAGGAGCAACATCCCAGGCGCGGAAGCGCGAGGCAGAGGACGGCGCTGGAGGACTCCGGTAAGGAGGGCGGCGACCTAGAGGCGGGGATGAGGCTGGGATCATAGGACCTTGGCGCGGGATGCGGAGCTCGGCGTGGATCCATGGCATCGAGGCGCGGGGACTCAGTCGATAGCCATGTTCACTGCTGCTGCTTGATGCAGCCGACGGCGAGGAGGTGAAGCAGGGGGGCGTAGCAAGGGCAGGGACCAGCGGGTGCGGCGGCGCGATGCAGAGCAGCGCACGAGCTCCAGCGAACAGGCAAGGCGGAGGAAGAAGGGCGGCTCAGGCCGGCCGGCGCTCCATGCGGATCCTAGCAGAGAGGCAAGCACATGGAGAGGGAGAAGGATTAGAAAGAGAGCACGAGAGAGAAAATAAAGGGAAAGAGGAGGAGAAAAACAAAACGACGACCTGACGGCGTGCACCGACGAGGCGAGGAGGAGGTCGGGGTCCATCAGGAGGCCTCCATGGCGCTGGCGTGCTCCTTCTGGTGATGCTTGTCGGTGGAGGGAGAAGGGGATCCGGGAGGATCCCGATGTGGATTCGGTGGAGTGTGGCGGCGGCTGAGGGGGGACAAAAGGCCTAGATTTTAGGGTTGCTGCCTAGGGATTGGTCTATATATATATATCACTGGATTTTGGTTAGGGGCTATTAGGACCCTCTGATCGCAATCAGACGGTCGAGAAAAATATATGTTAGGAAGTCCAATTAACAAAAGGGAGATGTTTTGTAGATGTTTGGGGATGATCCGGACCCAACGGTGACGACTGTCCGGGTCGGGTCGGGGACAGCTTTCGGGCGCGCGCAAGGGGGGCCACGGTCTGACGAGAGAGATTAGGTTGGGCCTAGTGGTAGGTAGTGGACTGTGCAGAAGGCCTCAGGCTGAGAAAAGAGAAGAGAGAAGGCCCGGCGACTGTTTCCGGAGACCGAAAACGTCCGACGATAGACCGGCTATAATGCCGCTATAGTTTAACAGTTGGGCTATCAAATGAACTCCGAATGCGATGAAACTTGACAGGCGGTCTATCTACACTATAATAAGACCACACGCCAACTCTCATCCCATTCCGAGAACATTTTCCCAGCCACTTATAAAATACTATTTCGGACATGCCGCGGGCGCGTGCAAGTGTGTCTGGGCGGACAACGGAGAGCACAAGGAGACCTGGACAGATGCAAGTTTTTGAAAACTTGATGATGCAATGCACATGATGACATGATAAGAAAAACATGACACTCAAGCAATGACATGGCAATGCTGGCGAATAACTGGAAGACACCTGGCGCAACGGTCTCGGGGCGTCACAACACTCCACCACTACGAGAGGATCTCGTCCCGAGATCTAGAATGGCACCGGAGGGACAACGGAAAAGGAAGATAAGCGGTAAAAACTAAGTTGCTTATTTGACAATTGAGGGAAACCACGAACCTTGAGAGGTTGAAAAAATTGAAAGACAGAATACAACGAAGATGAACAAAGTTGAAAAGCTCCGTTAGAAAAGAGGAACAAGGAATATCACAAGAACCCTGTAGGTTGAAAGACATGAGAAAAAGGGTTGCAATGGGCAAGAATTACATGCAAGCACTCCGGTCGAAACGAGAAGTACAAGGAACGATAGAGATGAAATACGACAACACTCTGGTTGGAAATGGAAGGCAATAATATGAACTTGGTGAAATAAAGCACTTGGATGAGACTCCGGTTAGAAGAGGAATGATAGACATAACACTCCGGTTAAACCAGATAGCGAAGTGAAAAGAATGATATAATTTGGACAGCACTCCGACTGTAAATGGAAGGAATATGACATGATCTTGACAAGATGAGGATACTTGATGAAATCAACAACACACTGCCTTCGGAACTGTTGAAAGAAAGGCACAATGGGTAAGAACGATTTCAGACGGCACTCCGGTTGAGAAGAGAGGCAAAAGTTGATAAGATGAGAGAACTTGAATGAAGGACATGACACTCCAATTGAATGGATAAACAAAAGGAAAGACCATGATCTTTGACAAAAAAACGAGATGATGAGTTGAATAGAACAACATCACCAAACCTCCGGAAGAAATGAAAGAATGCAATGAAAAGAACGGAGAAGAAAACAACATGTTCTACATCAAATGAATCTGAGAGAGCATCCTTAAAGAAGGATTGAACGTAGTTGTTGGGAAATCAACAACGAAAAGAACAGGCTTGTTGAGGGCTTATGGAAAACATCTCAAAAACTTGAGGTGAAAACCTACCACAAACGAAAACAATTACTTGCTTAAGAGCGACAGAGAGATGAAAACATCTTTCATCGCGAGAATAGGAGGAAACTTGGATGATTGATAAGCACCATAAATAGCAACATTCCTTAGGGAAGGTTTTAGGTGAAATATAACCCAAGATAAGTCCAACAAAGCGATTGATGGATTGAGAAGAGCTCATGCTCGAAGAAATTGGTGGGTTTAACTATCTCATTCTTGACAATTGTTGTATCATGAAACACGAACTCAAATTGTCACAAATGGCATAACACCACCTCAAATGATAAGGTTGAAAGAATTGCACTTTGAAATGCAAGATAAAGAATACTTGAGCTCCTCTGAAAAGAATCTCGATGAACACTTTGAGAAAGAATTAAATCCTTGATGAACCATCATGTAGAACCTCCCTGAAGAACTCCGTTAAAAAAGGATGATCAAACGAAAAGAAAGAGAAGTTGAAAACACAAGGTGAATCCTTGTACCGATTTAGATGAGTCTCCATGGTGAAATAATTGAAAAGGTTGGAACTCCAGGAAAAAGAGAAGATGAAACAATTGAAATCAGGAATTTGATGAGCCTCCGGAATAGGGAATTTATCATTTGGGTGAATCAAGAATAAGAATTATGTTATGCTCCTCCTTCACCAATTAAATTGATGACGAGCAAACGGATTGCATACAACTTATTCTTGAAGAAAGGATTAGGATAGATATGGTGCCAACTTGAGAAGGTCTTGAACGAACCATCGGAAGGGTTGAAACAACGAATAAATTGATATGGTGACCAAGGAAAAGAACTCTTGAACGGACCATCGTAAGAATTGAAAATGATTGAAGTTGGGGTGAACCACCGGTAAGAATTAGAAAATGAATGAAGGTGCTTGAGACAAACTAGATACATGAGAACGAAGGGATCACGAACTGATTAGAGATCACTTGAACGATGCACTGGTAAGATTTGGAGAATGATAAGTGAAAAGCTGAGAATGAATAAACCTGAATTGATGGACTCCGGATAATCAAACTGAGAAGACTCTTGAATTGCTCTGGATGGGTGAAAAGAATTCTGACAATCAAAAACAATTATGAGAGGATGGCAACAAGCTAGAATCATGAATCTCTGAGAGAATGGATAAGATTGAAGAGGAATTCTTCTTCGGTCTTCAAATGTTGAGAAAACCGATGAGAAACACCACCATGAATTGTTGAGATACTCCGGAATAAAGAAGAATATAAGGGCTGAATCAACAATGAAAAGAATTTGAACGATCTTGGAGAAGACATTTGACTGATGATAACTCATTCTTACGTCAAACTTTGAAAAGAATTTGAGAAGCTCCTGGAAAATAAGAAGAGTCAGGTAAGATCCTGGGAAAAGACCTGTGGGTTAGGGTCCACTCAAGAGAAACACCGTTGAAATGATTGCTTGAACATAGAGATTGCACCAGATGAATTAAATGACTTGAATGAGATAACATCCTTGAAAGAGCTTGAACGAATGTAGAGTGGAAACACGAATCTTCGAGATATCTTCAGCACTTCGGAACAATTGAATAGTAAGCGGGGAATGATTATGAGGTGCACCGGCATGAGTAAGCATTGGGCAAAACGAAAGGACTATGGTCAAAACCAACGTTTGAATTGAACCCACCGGAGAAGAGAAAAAAGCAAATAATGATGAACTTGAGGCTCCGTTAGAATCTTCATGAGCATCACCGGGTAAGAACATTGACGGAAAAGGAATGGAGATACTTCGCATCAATAAGATGGATACTTGATTAAGAAATATGAGTCCTTGAAGAAAACAAGGGAGGGAGGGCGGGAAAACAAAGGCAATTTGGGCGGATGAAACAAACACCGTTGAGAAAGCTGAGAATGAATTTTACGGATGTTGAAATGGTCGGATCCACTTGAAGAGAAACACGCCGGTTGAAAAAGAATTAACATGACAATTTCGATGATCCAGAAGGATTAGTATTCACATCGTAGTATGAGAACACCATTTAGGAAAGGTATGGAATCCACATTTGACATTGAAGCAACTCAAATACCACAACTCAAAACAAAAACAAAAGGATTGGCTTGCAGAATAAGCCGGAACAAACATATGATAGAGATTTCGTCCGAAGTTTTCGTGGTGGGGCCTACACGGGCTCGATCGTACAGCACCATCATGTACAAGGCAGTGCACATGACATATGAAGCGTCCCCGAGTCGGCATAGCCAAGGACTCTTTAAGACACAACGAGACCACTGTAAAACCAACCGTGAATAGGCGGACCACTAGACGTCGAACCCCAATTTCATATCATACATCCGTCGGAAAGATATCCTAAGATCTACTTGAATTCCCACTTATAAACTCCCGAAATTTTCCAGTTATGCAATCAGGTGTTGGGGATACAGGGGAAGCATAATATCTCACCCAAAACTAGCAAATCCTACATCCAGCTGTATCCATCCTTCAACACATAACCAAGAAACCTTCGGAAATCATCTACCTCAACCTTCAAAAAGCATCTGTTATACAAGTTATGGAAATACTCCCGAACTCCCGCCCCAGTACTGGGTGGCCTCGAGGTTATCTCACCAACAACTGCATAAAAGAGATTTTCGATGTCGGCGAACCTAAACTCAGGTATTCCAGAACTGCAATGATAAAATTGTGACGACAACACCTCGGAGCTCAACTCCCCGGGACACTTCCACAACCCCTAAATGACAGGAGGCACCAAGAACAATGTTCTCGTCACAAAACCATCGGAACGATTCCAAGATACCCGCGTGATCCTAAATTTTTTTTAGTGAAAATTGAGAAGAGAAGAGTCAAAACTCTACGTCAGGATGCCTCACCAAAGCGATGAAGGGACTGGGGAGTAAAAATAATTCCAAACTCTCCGATATATAATTCCTAAATGACTCAAAACATTTTTCTAGACTCAACAACGACAGCTATTCGATCAAGCAGGGGGGCTCCTAAGGTTGGGGAAGGCTCTGATACCAACTTGTCACGCCCTCGATGCGGCTATATCTCCCACGTGTCGAAGCACGACTTAGAGGCATAACCGCATTGAAAGCAATGTCGCAAGTGAGGTAATCTTCACACAACTCATGTAATACATAAGGGAAAGAGATACATAGTTGGCTTACAATCGCCACTTCACACAATACATGAATTAAAGCATTACATCAACCAGATACAATCAAGGTCCGACTACGAAACCAAAATAAAAGAAGACTACCCCAAATGCTACACAGATCCTCGATCGACCCCAACTGGGCTCCACTACTGATCAACTAGAACAAAACAACATAAAGGACAAGATCTTCCTCGAGATCCTCCTTGAGCTCGGTTGCGTCATCTGCACGGTCTCAACGGCACCTACAAACTGGTTTTGGAAGTATCTGTGAGCCACGGGGACTCAGCAATCTCGCACCCTCGCGATCA
Organism: Triticum urartu; assembly: GCF_003073215.2. NCBI lineage: Eukaryota > Viridiplantae > Streptophyta > Magnoliopsida > Poales > Poaceae > Triticum > Triticum urartu. Next base: position 409,852,343 of record NC_053027.1, on the reverse strand, counting down.
AGACTATTTAAGCTTATAGGTAAGGTAAAGGTATGAGGTGGAGTTGCATCAAGCGACTAGCATATATGGTGGCTAACCTATTCACAAAAGAGAGCGAGAAGAGAAGGCAAAGCACGATCGAGAAACTATGATCAAGAAGTGATCCTAGAACAACCTACGTCAAGCATTACTCCAACACCGTGTTCACTTCCCGGACTCTGCCGAAAAGAGACCATCACAGTTACACATGCGGTTGATGCATTTTAATTAAGGTCAACTTCAAGTTTTCTACAACCGGACATTAACAAATTCCCATCTGCCCATGACCGCGGGCACGGCTTTCGAAAGTTCAAATCCCTGCAGGGGTGTCCCAACTTAGCCCATCACAAGCTCTCACGGTCAACGAAGGATATTCCTTCTAGCGGGAAGACCCGATCAGACTCGGAATCCCGGTTACAAGACATTTCGACAATGGTAAAACAAGACCAGCAAAGTCGCCCGATGCGCCGACATCCTGATGGGAGCTGCACATATCTCGTTCTCAGGGCAACACCAGATGAGACATCCTACGAGTAAAACCAGCCCTCAAGTTTCCCCGAGGTGGCCCCGCAGTCTACTCAGTTCGGACCAACACTTAGACAAGCACTGGCACGGGGGGGTTAAAATAAAGATGACCCTTGGGCTGGCCTAACCCAAGGGGATAAAGGCTAGGTGGCGAATGGTAAAACAAAGGTTGGCCCTTGCTGGAGGAGTTTTATTCAAAGCAAACTGTCAAGGGGTTCCCATTATAACCCAACCACGTGAGGAACGCAAAAATCCGGGAACATAACACCGGTATGACGGAAACTAGGGCGGCAAGAGTGGAACAAAACACCAGGCATAAGGCCGAGCCTTCCACCCTTTACCAAGTATATAGATGCATTAATTAAACAATAGATATTGTGATATCCCAACAAGTAAACATGTTCCAACAAGGAACAAACTTCAATCTTCACCTGCAACTAACAACGTTATAAGAGGGGCTGAGCAAAGCGGTAACATAGCCAAACAACGGTTTGCTAGGACAAGGTGGGTTAGAGGCTTGGTTCAACAATAGGGGAGGCATGATAAGCAAGTGGTAGGTATCGCAGCATAGGCATAGCAAAAGAGCGAGCAACTAGCAACCAAAGATAGAAGTGATTTTGAGGGTATGGTCATCTTGCCTAAAATCCCGCAACGAAGAAGAATGAGTCCATGAAGGAGACAAACGGACGTGGTCGAACGGGTCCTCACAAACGCGACGTTACCGGATTACCGAGAAGAAATACACCGGAAAGAAAAGAAACAACATAGTAAACAACCACCACATAAGCATGGCACGATGCGCAAACAAGTATGATGCATGTCCGGTTTAATGAGGCATGGCAAAGAACACAAGCAATCCTACAAATTAAGTGGAGCTCAATATGCAACTCCGTTGCATATTGACGAAACACCACGTTCAAGTTATTTAGTTCGATCTCGTTTATGTACCCAACAATATTAAATGTTGATTAACATGGCAAGAGGGTGAAGCAAATGAAAACTACCTATCTAGTCAAGGTTAAATGAGGCCGGAACAACAAAACAACAAGTCCGGAAACTCCTCATGTGCATATTTTGGTTATGGTACTGTTCTGCCCTAAACATAATTTTAGAGTTATTAAACATGCAAAGTAAGGTCACCATGTTAAACTAGGCATTTTTCCACCCCATTTACATATAAAGTTTATTAAATTCCGAGTTACGGTTATTTAGTTATGAATTAAATCATTTTAGCATGGCATTTAAGCAAATTAAAGCAAACAACATTTTAAACATTTCAAACATGGATGAAAGTGGCATATTATGAAACTAGATATAATTCTAGTCATTTTATATATATAACATGTTTTATTTGGATGCATGGACATTTAGTTATGAGCATTTTAATATGATGGCATTTGCTGTAAATATGCATGCACTGGAACAATGATAAATTCACAAAACAGAAAAAACGTAAATGGGCCGAAACACAGTAGGCTGGCCCAACAGAAGGGAAAGAAAGAAAGATTAAAAAAAGGAGGAGGGGCGCGGGGTGGCCTCACCATGGGCTTCAGCCCGGTCGGTGGTGAGGTGGGCCGGGCAGGCCAAGAGCGGTGCGGGAGGTTGGCCTCGCGGGGCTGCAGCTTACACAGAGGCACGGTCAACGGCGATGGCTGAGTCTGCTAAATTGACACGAGCAGGAGAAACATCCCAGGCGCGGAAGCGCGAGGCAGAGGACGGCGCTGGAGGACTCCGGTGAGGAGGGCGGCGACCTGGAGGCGGGGATGAGGCTGGAATCGTAGGACCTTGGCGTGGGATGCGGAGCTCAGCGTGGATCTATGGCGTCGAGGCGCGGGGACTCAGTCGATAGCCGTGTTCGCTGCTGTTGCTTGATGCAGCCGACGGCGAGGAGGTGAAGCAGGGGCGCGTAGCAAGGGCAGGGACCAGCGGGCGCGGCGGCATGATGCAGAGCAGCGCACGAGCTCCGGAGAACAGGCAAAGCGGAGGAAGAAGGGCGGCTCAGGCCGGCCAGCGCTCCATGCGGATCCTAGCAGAGAGGCAAGCGCATGGAGAGGGAGAAGGATTAGAAAGAGAGCATGGGAGAGAAAATAAAGGGAAAAGAGGAGGAGAAATACAAAATGACAACCTGACGGCGTGCACCGTGAGGCGAGGAGGAGGTCGGGGTCCATCGGGAGGCCTCCATGGCGCTGGCGTGCTCCTGCTGGTGATGCTTGTCGGCGGAGGGAGAAGGGGATCCGGGAGGATCCCGATGTGGATTCAGTGGAGTGTGGCGGCGGCTAAGGGGGGACAAAAGGCCTAGATTTTAGGGTTGCTGCCTAGGGATTGGTCTATATATATAGCACTGGATTTTGGTTAGGGGCTATTAGGACCCTCCGATCACAATCAGACGGTCGAGAAAAATATATGTTAGGAAGTCCAATTAAAAAAAGGGAGATGTTTTGTAGATGCTTGGGGATGATCCGGACCCAACGGTGACGACTGTCCGGGTCGGGTCAGGGACAGCTTTCGGGCGCGCGCGAGGGGGGCCACGGTCTGACGAGAGAGATTAGGTTGGGCCTGGCGGTAGGTAGTGGACTGTGCAGAAGGCCTCAGGCTGAGAAAAGAGAAGAGAGAAGGCCCGGCGACTGTTTCCGGAGACCGAAAACGTCCGACGATAGACCGGCTATAATGCCGCTATAGTTTAACGGTTGGGCTATCAAATGAACTCCGAATGTGATGAAACTTGACAGGCGGTCTATCTACACTATAATAAGACCACACGCCAACTCTCATCCCATTCCGAGAACATTTTCCTGGCCACTTATAAAATACTATTTCGGACATGCCGCGGGCGCGTGCAAGTGTGTCTGGGCGGACAACGGAGAGAACAAGGAGACCTAGACAGATGCAAGTTTTTGAAAACATGATGATGCAATGCACATGATGACATGATAAGAAAAACATGACACACAAGCAATGACATGGCAACGCCGGCGAATAACTGGAAGACACCTGGCGCAACGGTCTCGGGGCGTCACATGACGTTCAAGCATAACACGAGACCGTGTTCTCTTCCCGGACTCCGCCGAAAAGAGACCATCACGGCTACACACGCGGTTGATCCATTTTAATTAAGTTAAGTGTCAAGTTCTCTACAACTGGATATTAACAAATTCCCATCTGCCCATAACCGCGGGCACAGCTTTCGAAAGTTCAAAACCCTGCAGGGGTGTCCCAACTTAGCCCATCACAAGCTCTCACGGTCAATGAAGGATATTCCTTCTCCTAGGAAGACCCGATCAGACTCGGAATCCCAGTTACAAGACATTTCGACAATGGTAAAACAAGACCAGCAAGACCGCCCGATGTGCCGACATCCTGATAGGAGCTGCACATATCTCGTTCTCAGGGCAACACCGGATTGTCCAAACTTCCGGTAGGCCAGCCTAGAGTTGCCCCTGGTGGCCACCGGCGGCTGACAGGTTCGGACCAACACTTAGACAAGCACTGGCCAGGGGGGGTTAAAATAAAGATGACCCTTGAGTCTGCAGAACCCAAGGGAAGGTGATAGGTTGTTAGGCAAATGTAAAACCAAGGTTGGGCCTTGCCGAAGGAGTTTTATTCAAAGCGAACTGTCAAGGGGGTCCCATTCCCCCAAACGCGCAAGGAACGCAAAATCAAGGAACATAATACCGGTATGACGGAAACTAGGGCGGCAAGAGTGGAACAAAACACCAGGCATAAGGCCGAGCCTTCCACCCTTTACCAAGTATATAGATGCATTGAAGTAAATAGGACATAGTAATGATATCCCAACAATATCCATGTTCCCACATGGAACAAACTTCAGCTACACCTGCAACTAGCAAGGCTATAAGAGGGGCTGAGTAAAGCGGTAGCATAGCCAAACAACGGTTTGCTAGGTAAGGTGGGTTAGAGGCTGACATGGCAAATGGGAGGCATGATATAGCAAGTGGTAGGTATCGCGGCATAGCAATAGAGCGAGCAACTAGCAAGCAAAGATAGAAGTGATTTCGAGGGTATGGTCATCTTGCTTGAGATCCCGCAAGGAAGAAGAACGAGTCCATGAAGAAGACAAACATACGGAGTCGAACGAATCCTCACAACTCCGGAAGGAAACCGAAGCTAATGAGAGAAGCATCCCGGAAAGAAGCAAGCAACAAAGTAAACAACCACCACATAAACATGGCATGATGCAAAACCAAGCATGATGCATGTCCGATTTAAATATGCATGGCATGGCAAAGTGCACAAACAAAACTACAAGTTAAGTGGAGCTCAATATATAACAAGTTGCATATTGAAGAAACACCACATTTAATTATTTAGTTCTCTCCCGTTTAAACTACTCAACAAAATTAAATGTTGTTTAAACATGGCAAGAGGTGAAGCATAAGTAAACTAAACATTTAGGCAAGTTTAAATGAGGCCGGAAATAACAACAACCATTCCGGAAGATCCCCATATGCATTTAGCAATTTAATACAAACAACAATTTTAAACATTTTAGAAGTTATTATCATGATGCAAATGACATGTGCAAGTTTTATGCAATTTTTGTGAAGATGTTGATAAGAGCACGTTATGAAGCATTTGTCGTCGTGGCAGAAACGAAAGGGTGCCACGGTGATGAATCCGAAAATGATGCCACGGCACCATATCGGTTCTGGTAGCTCACGGAGATACAGGTGCAAAAGGTAGGGTGGCGGGAGCGTGCAAAAGATGGTGGGGTGATCCCGGTAACCGGGTTCCCATGGGTTGACAACGTTTCCCAGCGAGGGAAACAACTAACGTTCACGGGAGGATACAACATCCAAACTTGCATCTCATACAACACAAGCATTCGTTCACGGCCGGTCGTCTCGGGGTTATACCTTTGAAGCGTGTGTTTTCAGGGCGGAACGAGTTCGATGCGGTGTAGGGGAAGTAGACGTTCTTGGGACGTTCGTAGTGGAAGTAGTCGTTCTCGCATGTTCTAGGGTCGACGGTAGAGGTTCTCGCGATCTCGGCAACGGTAGTGGTACATGTGTATCGTTGCACAGGTTTCCGTAGATGTTTGGGGTCACGGCGATGAACTTGATGCATCATTGAACTTGGCGTCCGAGGAATCCCGCGTAGTCGTACACGAGTCATAGTCGAACTTGACGGTTCTGTTACACGGTTCTTTGGAGACGGTAGTTGTTCTCGGTTCGTGGACGAACTTGACGGATCCGAGGGCTCCGGAGTACTTGTTGGCTTGGCACCGGAGGCGTTCGGTCCAACGAGCGCCACATGTGCAAGGAGGCAGCCACATGAGGTCGATGGCAGACCAGCATCAAGACGAAGTGGGGCCGGCGTCGGCCTTGGCATGGAGCAAGGGAAGCAGAGCTCCTGCTAGGGCGATGGCGGCAAGCAGGCAACAGAACTTGGTCGGTGCGGAGCAGAGCAGCAGCGAGGAGGAGAAGGGAGCACGGCATGCCAGATGTGGAGTGGCGCCTGGTTGCCAGCGAGGTGGCCGTCCGGTCGATGAGACGAGCGTGGGGTCGGGTGCTATTGCGGGGTGCTCGTCTCCACGCGTGGCTCGGCGTGAGTGAGTCAAGAGGAAGGGGAGGCCGGAGATCACAGAGGTGGCTGGGGCGGCAACTCCGATGGCTGGCCGACGAGGCCGTGGCGTTGGCGCAGAGGAGATGCACAGCTGCACTTGTGGGGATGCGGCGTCGCAGCAGCTCACACGGGAGGACGAAGAAGGAGCTGAGGAGAGGACGGCGCGGGGCTGCAAGATCCGGTGAGGGGCGGCGGCGTCTCGAGGAGGAAGGAGGCGAGGGGATCGGGGCGAGGGGTGCAGCGCGAGGAGGGAGAGATGAGGAGCGGGCGCTGCGGGAGGGAGAGGGTGAGTTCGAGAGGAGGGAGTGGAGGCGCAAGGGAGGAGAGCAGGGTGCAGGCTGGGGGATGGATGGGCCGGCCTGCGGCGCAAGGGATGACATTTTGGTTGGTCAGATAAAGTTTTGTCCAACAATTATTTCATTAATACAAAAGTTTGTGATATTAAATCATCAACATACTAGTACTTTGGAATACTAATCCAGTCTGTGATTTTGAGGTTTCCTGGGCAAGGAAATGTCTGGAGTTAACATTTTTTTGGAGGGATACGTATTTGTTAACAACAAATCTTGTAACACCTAGTAGTATATATGCATGATTATATATTGCATACTATCAGCAGCGTAATAGGTAGGACAATATTTGGTCCTTTTTCCATCAGCCAAAACCTTAGTAGCTCATGTTAAACTAGTTGATGAAAGGAAATCTGTGACAACATATATAGTGACAATCATCTAGTATTATGGTGAACGTATATGTTCCTACAGGGAGGTAGGACTGCAACTTTCAAATCTTGTAAATATGTAGTACTACTTCAGTGATATAAACAATCTTATATATTTTACAGAGGGTGCTCTAAACGATCTTATATTTCTTCACAGAGGGAGTACATATTAATCTGGTTCAGTTGAAGTAATCTCTTCCAAGATACAAGCTTGATTTGATGCACACACACACGCACGCATAGTTTGCTGCAGTTTTCTTCAAACGTGGTGCTCCCAAATTGAACCAAAATGTCATGTCATCCAAAACTAAAGCACCAAAACGTACAAAGTGCATGTTTGGTTCAGTATGAGGTATTCAGAACTGGGGTACATGGGGGAGAGGGGAAGTTCACTTACCAAGCTTTGGTTCAGTTTGAGGTGAAGATGGATGGATGTTGGTGTTGCTCTGTCTCCTCTCCTCTGGCCGCTCTACCTGCTGCACCTAGAGAGACAAGACGAGGCAGGGTTTAGAGAAACAGAGAAGAGAGGAGAGGCGCAAGCAAGTGGCAAATAGCCTTCGGTATCATCAAAAAAATATAAACAGTAAAGCCTTGATAGTAGTTGAACCTAAATGACCAACAATTTAATGAAAATGATTTGAGCTTATGAAGAAGTACACCCTCTATAAAGTAATATAAGAGCATTTAGATTACTACTTCAGTGATCTAAACGCTCTTATATTACTTTATAGAGGAAGTACAAAGTTAGCACTCTTTCTCTGGAGGAATCAAGATTAATAACCATCCAGTGCACGTTAAATAAAAGCAAAGCATCCAAGCATTTTTTAATGCAAGCAAACACAACATGGAGTTTTTGCAGTAGAGGAGATCACATGACCATCCAGTAGAGAAAATCAATTTATTTAATTTCTGAATGCAAGCAAGTGGCACATAGCTACCAATATGTCTTGGTTGGTAGATTGAAACCACATAATTATCCAGTAGAGAAAATTAGTTTATTTAAATTATGAATGCAAGCAAGTGGCAAATAGATACCAATATGTCTTGGTTGGTGGGTTGAAACCACATGACCACCCAATAGAAAAAAATCAATTTATTTAATTTCTGAATGCAAGCAAGTGGCTAAATAGCTACCAATATGTCTTGGTTGGTAGATTGAAAGATAACGTATCGGTTGTTACACTTGACTTGAGAAGTTAGCAAATTAAATCAGTGTGTTGAGGAATGAAAGTGCAACTATCCCTGGGTGGTTTTGGTAATTCCTAACAACATATAGCTCATCGAGTTAATGCTATTTGAAGATAAATATTTCAGGAAAGCTCAATGATTGGCATGGCATGGATTAGAAAGTGGACCCCTCAAAATGCTAAGGACAAAAGATTGGCACAAGCTCAAAGCACAAGACTCTGCATTTTACTTTTAGTGATACAAGATCACACTAAGTCCATAGGAAAACCCAATACTATTAAAAGGGGGTGAGGTGTTGCTTAATGAGTAACTTGCTCAAAATGCTTAGTGATATGCTCCAAAAACCCTAAACTACTTTCTCATATCCACATATGTCCCAAACGAAAAGTCAAACTCGGCCCCACCAAAATCTTCTATCCGGCGCCACCGAGTTCACTTAACATAGCCACTGCCAGAAACCCTAGTCACTTTGGTCTCACCGAGATGGGATTGCAAACTCTCTGTTTCCCTTCGTAATGTTTCGGTCTAACCGAGATGAGCGATCGGTCCCACCAAGATTGCAATGCAAACTCTCTGTTTCCCCTTCGTAATGTTTCGGTCTAACCGAGATGAGCGAATCGGTCCCACCGAGTTTGCCTGACCAACTCTCTGTTTGTCTATTACCAAAATCGGTCCCACCGAGTTTGTGTAATCGGTCTCACTGAGATTACGTTATGCCTACACTTCCAGAATACATTTTCTGAGAGAGAACCACCTACACTTGTGTTGAGGTCAAGATATTCCATTCCAACCACATAAATCTTGATCTCTAGCCTTCCCCAAGTTGCTTTCCACTCAAATCATCTTTCTACCAAATATAATCATATAAGAGAGAGTTGAGTGTTGGGGATACTATCATTTGAAGCATAAGAGCAAGGAGTTCATCATCAACACGCCATCTATTACCTTTTGGAGAGTGGTGTCTCCTAGATAGGTTAGGTGTCACTTGAGAGCCTCCGTCAAGATTGTGGAGTTGAACCAAGGAGTTTGTACAGCCATGGAGATCGCCTACTTCGTGAAGATCTACCCTAGTGAGGCAAGTCCTTCATGGGAGATGGCCATGGTGGGATAGACAAGGTTGCTTCTTCGTGGACCCTTCATGGGTGGAGCCCTCCGTGGACTCGCGCAATCGTTACCCTTCGTGGGTTGAAGTCTCTATCAATGTGGATGTACGATAGCACCACCTATCGGAACCACGCCAAAAATCTCCGTGTCTACATTGCGTTTGCTCCCTCCAAACTCCTCCCTTTACCTTCATATGCAATTGTTTTATATTCCACTGCTATACTCTTAGAATTGCATGTGTAGGTTGATTACTTGAATTGTGCTAAGTTGCTAAAATATTCCAAGACTTAAAATTGGGAAAAGGCTAGATTTTTATTTGGTCAAGTAGTCTAATCAACCCCCCCTCTAGACATACTTTCGATCCTACAAGTGGTATCAGAGCTTTGGTCTCCATTTGCTTTGGTTTCCATAGCTTTTGGTGATCATAGCCTTGGTTTTACAACCTAGGAGAGTATGGTTTCTAGAGGGAAATTACCACCGTAGAGGTCCTTACTTTGATGGTACTAATTTTGCTAGTTGGAAGCATAAGACGAAAATGCATATTCTTGGACATAACCCCGCCGTTTGGGCTATTGTGTGTATTGGCTTGCAAGGTGGATTCTTTGATGGGGGAGAGCCGAACCGTGAAACTACTGCAGAAGAGTTGAATATGCTCCAATACAATGCTCAAGCTTGTGATATTCTCTTCAACAGATTGTGCTCCGAAGAATTCAACAAAATTAGCCGTCTTCAGAATGCAAAGGAAATTTGGGATACTTTGATATGCACAAAGGTACCGACTCCGTCAAGGAATCCAAATTGGATGTTCTTCAAAGTCAACTTGACAAGTTCAAAATGAAGGATGGTGAAGGTGTCACTGAAATGTACTCTAGGCTTGCTCTCATCACAAATGAGATTGACAGCTTAGGGAGTGAAGAGATGACCGATAGATTCATCATCAAGAAGATCCTAAGAGCCTTGGATGGAAAATATGATACTGTGTGCACATTGATCCAAATGATGCCCAGTTACAAAGATCTCAAGCCAACAGAAGTCATTGGAAAAATTGTGGCTCATGAGATGTGATAACCCACAAGTATAGGGGATCGCAACAGCTTTCGAGGGTAGAGTATTCAACCCAAATTTATTGATTCGACACAAGGGGAGCCAAAGAATATTCTCAAGTATTAGCAGCTGAGTTGTCAATTCAACCACACCTGGAAACTTAGTATCTGCAACAAAGTGTTTAGTAGCAAAGTAATATGATAGTGGTGGTAGCGGCAACAAAAGTAAAGACAGCAAAAGTAATGTTTTTGGTATTTTGTAGTGATTGTAACAGTAGCAATGGAAAAGTAAATAAGCGTAAACCAATATATGGAAAACTCGCAGGCACCGGATCAGTGATGGATAATTATGCCGGATGCGGTTCATCATGTAACAGTCATAACATAGGGTGACACAGAACTAGCTCCAATTCGTCAATGTAATGTAGGCATGTATTCCGTATATAGTCATATGTGCTTATGGAAAAGAACTTGCATGACATCTTTTGTCCTACCCTCCCATGGCAGCGGGGTCCTATTGGAAACTAAGGGATATTAAGGCCTCCTTTTAATAGAGAACCGGAACAAAGCATTAGCACATAGTGAATACATGAACTCCTCAAACTATGGTCATCACCGGGAGTGGTCCCGATTATTGTCACTTCGGGGTTGCCGGATCATAACACATAGTAGGTGACTATAGACTTGCAAGATAGGATCTAGAACTCTCATATATCGATGAAAACATAAGAGGTTCAGATCTGAAATCATGGCACTCGGGCCCTAGTGACAAGCATTAAGCATAGCAAAGTCATAGCAACATCAATCTCAGAACATAATGGATACTAGGGATCAAACCCTAACAAAACTAACTCGATTACATGATAAATCTCATCCAACCCATCACCGTCCAGCAAGCCTACGATGCAATTACTCACGCACGGCGGTGAGCATCATGAAATTGGTGATGAAGGATGGTTGATGATGACGACGGCGATGAATCCCCCTCTCCGGAGCCCCGAACGGACTCCAGATCAGCCCTCCCGAGAGGTTTTAGGGCTTGGCGGCGGCTCCGTATCGTAAAACGCGATGATTTCTTCTCTCTGATTTTTTTCTCTCCAAAAGCAAATATATAGAGTTGGAGTTGGCGTCGGAGGGTCAACAGGGGGCCCACGAGGTAGGGGGCGCGCCCTAGGGGGGGAGCGCCCCCACCCTTGTGGAAAGGGTGTGGGCCCCCTGGTCTTCATATTTGGCGAGGATTTTTTATTTTTTTTCTAAGACCTCCCGTGGAGTTTCAGGTCATTCCGAGAATATTTGTTTTCTGCACATAAAACAACATCATGGTAATTCTGTTGAAAACGGCGTCAGTCCGGGTTAGTTCCATTCAAATCATACAAGATAGAGTCCAAAACAAGGGCTAAAGTGTTTGGGAAAGTAGATACGACGGAGACGTATCAACTCCCCCAAGCTTAAACCCTTGCTTGTCCTCAAGCAATTCAGTTGACAAAATGAAAGAAAGAAAGAAAAACTTTTACAAACTCTGTTTGCTCTTGTTGTTGTAACTATGTCAAGCTAGCATTCAAGTTTTCAGCATAAATCATAACTAACCACATTTGCAATAATTCTCAGGTCTCATCATTACTCATATCAATAGCATAATCAACTAGCAAGTAATAATAATAAATCTCGGATGACAACACTTTCTCAAAACAATCATAATATGATATAACAAGATGGTATCTCACTAGCCCTTTCTGAGACCGCAAAACATAAATGCAGAGCACCTTTGAAGATCAAGGACTGACTAGACATTGTAATTCATGGTAAAAGAGATCCAATCATAGTCATACCCAACATAAATTAATAGTGATGAATGCAAATGACGGCTGTACTCTCCAGCTAGTGCTTTTTAATAAGAGGGTGATGACTCAGCATAAAAATAAATGGATAGGCCCTTCACAGAGGGAAGCAGGGATTTTTAGAGGTGCCAGAGCTCGGTTTTGAAATAGAAATAAATTGTATTTTGAGCGGTATACTTTCATTGTCAACGTAACAACTAAGAGATGGAGATATCTTCATGCTAAACACATTATAGGCGGTTCCCAAACAGAATGGTAAAGTTTATACTCCCCCTCCACCAACAAGCATCAATCCATGGCTTGCTCGAAACAACGAGTGCCTCCAGCATACATCAGGTCCCAGGGGGAGTTTTGTTTGCAATTAATTTTGATTTAGTTTGCATAAAGCATGAGACTGGGCATCCCGGTGACCAGCCATTTTCTCGTGAGTGAGGAGCGGAGTCCACTCCTCTTGAGAATAACCCGCCTAACACGGAAGATAAGGACAGCCTTTGTTGATACATGAGCTATTCGAGCATACAAAATAGAATGTTTATTTGAAGGTTTAGAGTTTGGCACATACATATTTGCTTGGAACGACAGGTAGATACCGCATATAGGAAGGTATGGTGGACTCATCTGGAATAACTTTGGGGTATAAGGGATTGGATGCACAAGCAGTATTCCCGCTTAGTATAGGTGAAGGCTAGCAAAATACTGGGAAGCGACCAACTAGAGAGCGACAAAAGCCATGTACATGCATTAAAATTAATAAACATTGGATGTGTCGGTGTACTAGAGTAGGGGTACCCTAGTATGCCGAACTTGTGCACGGGCAGTCGCAGCATCCCGCGGCAAGGCTTGCCGGGTGACCGCCAAGGTCCTCCGTGGTTCCTTTGGAGCCATTCAAGAACAAAGTATCCAAGCCAAGGAGAGAAGACCCCAGCAAGAGGAGCTTGCCGGGAAGGCCAACCAAGGCACCTCAAGGAACTTGCCGCGTCGCGCCACGCGTCCCGGCAAGGCCCGGTGAGCGACAAGCTCCCGGACGCGACAAGACAACAACCGCGGCAAGGCACTTGCCGCGGCAAGCCACCACTCTGTGCCCGCGCTCCAGCACATCCACCAACGTGTCGCTCTGGGACCCTTCCGGGCGTACGTGGCGGCAGGCTGTGCAGCCAGGGGTGTGCGGTGGCAAGCGGCGCTGACAAGATTGCCATCGTGGCAAGCGGTGGCATCCCTGGCGGTCCCTTTTGCACTGTTTAGGCGACACAGACGGGCATTTAATGCCCTTGTCCCCTGCCGTCAGGGTTAGGTATGATACACTGTAGCAGGTAGCTGTACCTACCGCAGCACCTTTCCATTTTTACCCTTACCTACGTTGCCACCTGTCGGTGACCCCTTGAGCATATAAAAGGAGGCCCATGCGCAACGTAGAGGGGGGTTAGCTGATTAGGGGAAAGAGAACACTCACGCTCGGTCTCGTTAGCTGCTGGAGTGTACTGTAGCACTCCGCGCTCCCGAGCAAGAGCTCAATAAAACCACAAAGCAGGAGTAGGGTTTTACGCATCCGTGCGGCCCGAACCTGGGTAAACCGCTCGTGTGCTTCGCCTCGAACCGCTCTTCGTGCGACCTCCGCCCCCGCCGAACCGAAAGGGACTCGGTCCGCCGGTCCCATAGGTGCTCGTGGATCAGAACCCCGGCATCTTTGGCGCGCCAGGTAGGGGGCGTCGAGATTGTGTGAACCAGATCCGGCATTCGCACGAGCTACATCTTCATCATCTTCATCAACATGCCGCCGAAGAAGAAAGCTTCAGAGGCGGCTGCTCCGTCCGCGCCGAACCCACCATCGCCGGAGCAAACGGCTGATGGGGCAGGCGCCGGCGGAAGAACGGGCGTCGACGAGGGAGCTCATGGTGCTTCCAGGTCCAAGGACAAGGCTGCGCTGCCCATCGGCGGCGTAGCCGGCTCCCACAACAACCGGGCGCACTCCAAGACCCCGGCGTCCGTGCATGCACCGCGCCCATCTCAGGAGGCGCGGGACCGGCAGCGTCATGGTGCTCACAGTACCATGCGTTTGCTGGACCAAGATCGAGCTGGTGGATCTCGGAGTGCTCAAGACCAGCATGCACGCCAACATGCTGGCACGAGCGAGGCACGGTCGCCTGGACGGGATACTGCTCCTTCTAACACAGTTAGAAGTCCGAGCATATCCCACTCCTCGCACCGTTCGCCACCGCCACCCGCCACTCCAGCAGAAGCTTTGGCGCGAGCTCAACTGCTCCTGAACTACCCTCCAACGGCAGACAAGATCGACGACTGGTGGGCCACCATTCAGAGTCTCATCGGCTTCGCCAACGGCGACGCCCAACGGCAGCCGAGCACGTCGCAGCCGCGGCAAGTCAGCCAGGCACAAGCCGGTGGCGACAAGACCGGTGGGGGTGCAACCACTGTGCACTCTCCGCCCCGAAGGCCAAGATCGCCGACTCACCGGATCCACCTCGACAGCGACTCCACCGCGTCATCAGATCCACGAGCTCGTCGCGATCAGCGCCAAGTTCTTCACGAACGACAGCAAGAAGACGCTCGTACTCGCATCGAGCGCCGAAGAGAAGCGCGACGTCAATCGAACTAGCGCGTTGGGCCCTCTGTCGACATGCATGCACCAGGGGAACCAGGCGGCTTGCCGTACGCGGTAGGTTGCCCTGCGTTTACTCGTGAGTTGTGGCAAGTCCAGTGGCCCAGCATGAAGAATTTCAAGCCAGGCGTACCAGAGAAGTACGACGGCAAGTCGCATCCGTCGGAGTTCCTCAGCATCTACACCATCGCGGTGCAGGCTGCCGGGGGGCGGGACGACAAGATCCTTGCCAACTACTTCCCGCTGGTGCTCAAGCCCAACGTCAGGTCCTAGCTCATGCACTTGCCGGACAACTCCATATCCTCCTGGGCAGACCTATGCCATCAGTTTGTTGGCGCCTTTACAGGCGGCCACAAACCTCATGGCCAAGAGAGTGACCTTCATCTACTCGCCCAGAAGGAAGGAGAGCCCCTGCACAAGTACATCCAGAGATTCAGCCGTGTACAGCACAACATCCCAGATGTCCACCCTGCCGCGGTCATCAGCGCGTTCCATCAGAACGTGCGTAAACGCAGGATGCGGGAGGAGATGGCGATGTGCAAGATCAGAGACGTCAGTGAGCTGTATGTCCTGGCCGACAAGTGTGCACGTGCTGAGGAAGGGAGGAAACTCCCCGGAGAGAATGCAGGAGCAGAAGAATCTAACAGCGAAGATGCTGCCCCGGCAAAGAAAAACCGGCGGCGGAACAATAGGAAGAAGAAAGGCAAAGATGTTCTAGTCGTTGAGCAGTTCGGCAACGAAGGTGGCACCAATAAAGCCAAAGTTAGTAGCTCCGGCAAGGAGATTGCCGCATGCACCAACTGCCAGGCTGTGGCGGTTGCCGACAAGCAGGACGGCACCGACAAGCAATACTGCAAGATCCACCGCACCAAGGGCCATGACCTCCAGAGCTGCAAGAAGGTGGAACAACTTGTCCAGCAGCAAAAGGCTGAGTACGAGCGACGCAACAAGGAGAGGGCCCAAGGAGGCGTTGGAGAATCCGGCAAGAAGCGCGCCGGCCGGGGAGGACGCCGCGGCAAGGCCAAGCAGCGGCAAGGAGACAGACCTCCCCGCGGCAGCGACAAGGATGAAGACGACGACGACGAAGACATGGATGATGTCGAGACCAGTGAGCAGGAGTTCCAAAAGCCACAGAGGTCTTGTGCGTTGACGGCGGTGCTTCTCTGCATACTTCACACCGCCAACTCAAGCAGTGGGTGCGGGAAGTCAATGCGGCAGAACTGCCTGTCGAGTCACGCAAGCTTCTGAAATGGTCCAGCACGCCTATCATCTTTGATATTGAGGACCACCCTGATCGCACAACTGCGGTCGGGTGCTTGCCGATGTTGGTTTCACCAACTATCCGCAACCTTAAGGTCACTAAGATGCTAGTTGACGGCGGGGCCGGCTTGAATCTGATCTCCTCCGCTGTACTCCAGAAACTCCAGATCCCTAACAGCGAGCTTGAAGAGACCGGCACATTCCAAGGAATCAACCCGGGAAGGAGCAAGCCCAAGGGGAAGGTCACGTTGCCAGTGACATTTGGCAGCGAGTTGAACTTCAGGACTGAGAGGGTCACTTTTGACGTTGCCGATTTTCCATTGCCTTACAATGGGATACTCGGCCGTCCAGCACTCGCCAAGTTCATGGAAGCCTCTCACTACGCATACAACATGCTGAAGATGCCAGGCCCGATAAGCGTCATCTCTGCCCCTGGCGACAAGAAGGATGCTCTTATCTGTGCCGACAAGATCTACCGGGAAGCGGCAGCCGCAACAGACCGCAAGTCACTTGCCGTTGAAGCTCCCGGGGGGAAGAAGACCAAGTCTGGCAAGAGTTCTGATGCCCACTCCGGCAAGCGCACCTCTTCGGAGTGCTACGCTGCCGTCGAGGACGCACCATCGAGCTCCACCGGCAAGTATAAGAAAACAATGGCAGCTCCGCTAGAAACCAAGAAGGTGTCCGCCAAGGAGGACGGCACTGGTGGTACCTTCACCGTCAGCGCCACTCTCGACCCTAAATAGGAAAGCGCGCTCATTGCTTTCCTGCGGGCGAATGTCGACGTGTTCGCGGGGCAACCGTCCGACATCCCCGGTGTTCCCAGGAAAGTAATTGAGCACCATCTTGCCGTTTGTCCTCATGCGCGGCCCGTCAAGCAGAAAGTCAGGAAGCAAGCAGTGGAGCGCCAAGAATTCATTGCAGAAGAGATCAAGAAGTTGGAAGCAGCAGGCCTTGTTAGAGGAGTACTCCATCCCACGTGGTTGGCCAATCCTGTAGTCGTGCGCAAGGCAAACGGGAAATGGAGACTTTGTATCGACTTTACCGATGTTAACAAAGCTTGTCCCAAAGACCCATTTCCTTTGCCGCGCATTGACCAGATTGTTGACTCCACGGCCGGATGTGATTTGCTTTCATTTCTTGACGCATACTCAGGATACCATCAGATCTTCATGGCAGAAGAAGATGAGGAGAAAACCGCATTCATCACTCCATGTGGCACATACTGTTTCATACGGATGCCTTTCGGTTTGAAAAATGCTGGTTCAACATTTGCAAGAGCAGTCCATGTCGCTCTGGAGCCACAAATGCACAGAAATGTAGAAGCCTACATGGATGACATAGTGGTCAAGAGCAAGAACAAGGCAACTCTAATTCAAGATTTAGACGAGACCTTTGCAAATCTGCGCAAGATCAGCCTCAAGCTCAACCCCGAGAAGTGTGTGTTTGGAGTCCCCTCCGGCAAGCTTCTCGGGTTCTTTGTGTCTCAGCGGGGAATTGAAGCCAATCCCAACAAGATCAAGGCCATTGAGCAGATTGAAGCACCAAAGCGCGTCAAGGATGTACGAAGACTTGCCGGTTGCGTGGCTGCTCTCAGCAGGTTTATCTCTAGGTCTGCTGAGCGCGCCCTGCCATTTTTCAAAATATTGAAAAAGACAGGTCCAATGAAATGGACTCCGGAAGCGGAGGCTACGCTGCAAGACTTGAAGAGATACCTGCCTCCACTCCAATACTTGTCGCACCTAAGCCACAAGAGAAGTTGCTGCTGTATATAGCGGCAACCAATCAAGTGGTTAGTGCTGCGTTAGTAGCGGAGAGGGAGGTAGATGACGAGCCAGCAACCACGGCAGGCGCATCTAGCGACAAGCAGGGGGCTTCGCCGGCAAGCTCTGGTCCCGACAAGGATGGATCTGCACAGACTCGCGAGGAGATACAAAAGAGAATGGTGCAGCGCCCAGTTTACTTTGTCAGTTCCCTTCTGCGGGGGGCTAGGTCAAGGTACTCTGGTGTGCAGAAATTGCTTTTCGGCCTTCTCATGGCCTCGAGAAAGCTGCGCCATTACTTCCAATCACATGAGGTCACAGTTGTCACTCGTTTTCCGCTGAAGAGGATACTACAGAATCCAGAAGCGACAGGCAGGATTGTTGAATGGGCACTGGAACTGTCAAGCTTTGGCCTCAAATTTGAGAGTACTTCAACTATCCAAAGCAGAGCATTGGTAGAATTCATAGCAGAATGGACGCCAACTCAAGCTGACTCAACCGTCCGTAACACCATCAACTGGACAGAGCAAGAAGAGGAAGTTGATTTCTGGTGACTATTTGCCGGCAGAGCTTCCCGAAGCCGCCGCCAAGAAAGTCCCCAAGATCAACGCCAAGAGCGCTGAGGAGCAGTCTGCTCCGGCAAGCCCCAGGGTTTGTTCCGTTGAAGCAAAAGCTCTCGACAAGTTTTGCTCCGGCACACTTGCCGGGGAATGTCAAGCTCCGGCAGAGCCGCAGGTTCTCACCGTAGAAGCGGACGTTCCCGCAGCAACAGATTCGCCTTGCCTGAGGAGCAGTCTGCTCCGGCAAGCCCCAGGGTTTGTTCCATCGAAGCAGAAGCTCCCGACAAGTTTTGCTCCGGCAAACTTGCCGGGGAACGTCAAGCTCCGGCAGAGCCGCAGGTTCTCGCCGTAGAAGCAGATGTTCCCGCAGCAGCAGATTCGCCTTTAATCCTTGTTGTTGAGCCACAAGCTCCAGCATGGGCGCAGCAGATTGTCCGTTTCCTTCAGACAGGAGAACTTCCCGAAGAGCAAGAAGAAGCGGAAAGAGTAGCCCGGCAGTCAAGTATGTACCAGTTTGTCAATAAGACACTGTACAGAAGAAGACTCAACGGTGTGAAATTGAAGTGTATTCACCGGGAAGACGGACAAAAGCTGTTGGCAGAGATACATGGGGGCATATGTGGTCACCACATTGGCGCAAGAGCCCCTGCCGGCAAAGCATTCCGGCAAGGTTTCTTTTGGCCGACAGCCCTCCAGGATGCAACTGCACAAGTAACCAAGTGTGAAGCGTGCCAGTTCCATTCCAAGCAGATACACCAACCAGCTCAAGCTCTCCAGACGTCCCTTTATCCTGGCCATTTTCGGTCTGGGGGCTCGACATCCTCGGCCCCTTTCCCCGAGCAGTCGGGGGCTTTGAGTACTTGTACGTTGCAATCGACAAGTTCACAAAGTGGCCGGAAGTGGAACCAGTGAGGAAGGTGACAGCACAGTCAACAGTGAAGTTCTTCAGGTCGATTGTTTGTCGCTCAGGGATCCCTAACAGGATAATCACCGACAACGGTACGCAATTCACGAGCCGCACCTTCATGCAGTACGTCCAAGATCTTGGCGCCAAGGTCTGCTTCGCTTCTGTTGCTCACCCGAGAAGCAACGGTCAAGCGGAGAGGGCAAATGCTGAAGTGCTGCGCGGGCTCAGGACCAGAACTTTCAACAGGCTACACAAGTGTGGAAGAAACTGGATCGAGGAGCTGCCGGAGGTTCTTTGGTCGATCAGGACGACGCCAAATCGAGCCACTGGCCAGACACCTTTCGCTCTAGTCTATGGAGCAGAGGCAGTTATCCCCACGGAACTCGTATACGGGTCACCTCGAGTGCTCGCTTATGATGAGCTTGAGCAAGAGCAGTTGCGACAAGATGACGCGCTGCTCCTTGAGGAAGACCGTCTTCAGGCTGCTGTGCGAGCTGCTCGCTACCAGCAAGCTTTGCGCCGCTACCATAGCTGCAAAGTTAACGCCAGAAGTCTCGAGGAAGGTGACCTTGTTCTTCGGCGCGTTCAGTCCGCCAAGAATTCCAACAAGTTGACGCTGAAGTGGGAAGGCCCTTACCGGGTGAAACGAGTCACTAGGCCTGGCGCTGTCCGCCTTGAGACCGAAGATTGCATTCCGGTGAGCAATTCCTAGAACATTGAGCATCTTCGTAAGTTTTACCCGTAGGGCGCGGTTGCCGGAACCTGTTCCGGCAACCACCTTTTGTACAAGTCTTGCCGTTGTTGCATGTAATCCTTTGTACAAAGCCGGGCGCAGACCCCGTGCATAAGTAAAGCTCATGTGCTCCGCACATCTTGTCAATTTTATGCTTTCTATTTATTGCATATGTGATCTAACACTTTGTGCAGCACCTACTCCCTGGTAAGCAATAACGAGCCGTAAGGCTCCATATCTTTATTTTCTCTTCTTTCTTTTTTCTCAAGGAAAGGAAGGTCCCCTCACCCACAAGTTTGCCGGGGGGAAAGGAGAAGATAATGGTATGGACCAGGCGCCGTTCAAGAAAGTTTCGCCTTACCGGGAATCAAACAACAGAAAAGCTAAGTGGCCAAAGTTTGAGCAATCAGATTTTTTTTAAATTTCTAAGTTATCTCCCTTGAACGACCGCAATTTGTATGGAAAACCTGTGCGCGGAGGAACCAACTCGTAGCTAGTTGCGCCCTTATTTTGTTTCGAGTCCGCTCAACAACTTAAGTGAGCTGCGACTAGTTGCGACAAGGTTTCTTGTCGGTAGCAGCACCGCCAGCAGGCTGCTGACGTTCCGCACTCAGCGCTCGCGGCTAAGGTGCCTGCACCGGCAAGTTCCCTAAAAGCATAGGGCAAAAACATACAAAGGGAGGAATCAAGTAAAGGGAATAACATTGCAATCATTACCCAGAATAGAGTTATATTACAAGATAGCTTGTCGCGGCTCTAACAGATTGTTTTCACAACATGACAAACAGTGACAAGAAAAGAAGAAGCGGGCGGCCTAGTCTACGCGAGCGCCCTCGATCCTCTTGATCCCGCTCACCTTGTCCACAATGGGTGCGACAAGGGTCTTGAGCGCCTCCAGATCAGCATCCGGCGGCAGGGTCTTGAGGACGTTGGTGAGGTTGAGGCCCGGATTGCGGAAGGCCACCTTCACCAACACTTTTTGAAGAGCTCCCCGCAGATCTTGCGCGACTCGTCGGCCAGCTGCTTTGGGATCCTCTCCCGGAGTCGCTGGAGGGCCGTCGCCACGCCTTTGAAGAACAAGACAAGCTTGGCGCTGGGTTGGGGGTTCTCGTCGGGGGGATACCCGAGATCCTCCATCCCCAGCTGCGCCAGCTCCCTGTCAATGTCTGTGGCAGCAATCACAAGACTCTCCATCCAGTGCTCCACAGTCTCCCTGAAAGCGTTCTGGGCGGCGGCAGCACTCTCCAGAAGCGCCTTGTCGGCCTTGATTTCCTCCTTCAAGGCCGCCTCCTGCTTCTTGGCGCTGTCCAGAGTCTTGGTCAAAGTGGTTAGCTTCAACTCAAGATCCACGTTGGAGACCTTGGCGGCGCTGAGCTCTTTGCCCTTCTCGGCGAGATCGGCCTCCAGCTGCGCCACCTTCGTCTCCAGCTTCCCCTTGGCGGCCTCAGCGGCCGCGCAAGCATCCTCCGCTTACTTGAGGGCTCCGCCAAGCTTCTCCTCGCGCGCGGCAAGCTCCTCCTCGTGGGCGTCAAGATTGACCTTCCGCTGCGCCAGCTCGCCCTCCTCCGTGGATAGCTTCACAGCGACAAGCCGCTGTTGCTCTTCGACTTCAGCTTTCTCGAGGAGGAAGGCCTTCTGCGCTTCATCGAGTTGCTCCCGCTCCTCTGCCAAGGACCGACAAGCTTCCTGATGGAAGCCCCGGAGCTCCTCCGCGCGCTTCTTGATTTCCGCTCCCGCCTTCGCGACAAGCGCCTCGCGGGACTCCAGCTTGGCTTGCCGCGCGCGGTAGAGCGACACCAGCTTCCGCAGCAGCCGCTCCTCCTCAGGCTCGTTGCTGCTGCTGCTTGGCGCGTCAACCACCGTCAACCCAGCGGAGGCGAGCACTTCCCCGTCGAAGATCTCTCCCTCGACCGGCGCCCTGGAGCTTGACGCCCAGGGGAGGTTGATGAAGACGTCGTCGCCGGCCTTCAAATAGACGCCTGGCTGGGGCTCCTCGGAGCTTGGCGCTGCGGCATCGGCGGACGGGTCGGCGGTCGGCATAGCGCCTGGCGCTCCTGCGGCCTCAGGGTCGTCAGTACGATCGCCAGACCCCTCGCTAGTTGCTGCGGCGGCAGCCTTGGCGGCCTCGGCGCCGGCGGGATCGTCAGCGCCGGCTGCTCCTTCGGTAGCAACCTCGGTCTCCATCTGCTCCGTAGCGGATGGGCCTGACGGCCGGAAAGGGGAGAAGAGTCAAGCAAAATCCAACAAAAACCCCAGAACAAGAACCCAAGGGAAGCCTTGAAGCGAAGGGATTACCTGTGCCGGGTTCAACAGTCGTGGTCTCCGCCGTCGGGGGGCCGCTGGTGCTGTCCCTTGCCGGAGAACCCTCGCTTGCCGGAGACCTCTCCCTTACCGAAAAGCCCTCCCTTGCCGGAGAGCTCTCCCTTGTCGGGGGATTCTCCCTTGGCTCTTGGTGGGGCTGCTCTGCTCCTGCACAAACCAACAATCAAATATCAGCAAAGAAAGAGTACCCATGCGCACCTCACAGCGGTAAGCAAACCATATACTTACGCTGGGGGCTGCTCTGGAGGAAAGTTGCCGGGTCCGGCAAGGTTGTCTTGGGCGCTCCCCTGCTGTCGCAGTGGGTTCATCCTCGATGACGATCACCGGGACCTTGGCTCTCTTTGCTGCTCTCTGGGCCAGAGTCCTAATGAGGAACAAGTTCAGAGTGAAGCAAGTGAGATACAAGATAATATAGCAAGAATTGAAGAACTACAAGTACAACAAGAAATCTTACTCTTCTTCTTCTTCCTCGTCAGAGCTGAACGCGGAGAAGTCAAAGTCTGGCTCACGACCGGCGCGAGGAGGCGGAGGAGTAGCTTCCCTTGGCCGCTTGGCAGGAGCAGTGGCGGCGGTCTGAGACGACCCTGCTCCGGCTGGAGTAGAAGCGGTGGTCCCGGAGGGCCCCGCTCCGGTTGCCGTCGTAGCGTGAGGTGCTCCCGCGGCAATGGTACTTGTCGCGGTCGAGCGTGTCATGCGGCGCGGCGACTGTTGCCTCGCCTGCCGCTCCGCCGTGTCACCGGCCTTGCGGAGACGCCTTCTTGGTGGGGATGGAGGCTCTGCTTGCGGCGAGCTGCCTAAAGATGAGGAGGAAGAGGAGTTGATGTCCAGCGAGCTTCTCGTATCCTTGGCGGGCTCGCTCGGCTCGGCGTCACGCCCGGCAAGCTCCTTCTTGCCGGCGGACTCCCCTCGCTCGGCACGGCTTGCCGCCTCTGCTGCATCTGCCTCCTCCATGGTGAATCCAAATTCGCCCGCGGCTGCGGCTGCCGCCACCTCTTCCAGCCTAGTGGCGATGAGCGCCATCTCCGCATCGGTGGTGTCGCGGGTGAGGCTGTCCTTCTCGTCAGGACGAATCGGCACTTATACCAAGCCATCAAAGAATTGCTGCACGACGTCGTCCGCAGGCTCTTGCCAAGTTGGCACAATTCCATGCGAGTCGCACAGCGGCATCATTGCACGGATGCAGTCAAGCGCGGAGTTGTTGCACAGCGGAACGACGCCCCCTGGAAACCTAAACACTTCGGGGTGTTGGGGGTCATACTTGAACAGCTCCTGGAGCATCGCGTTGAGCTCCAGAACAGTGAAGTTGAAGTTGAGGCCCGGCCGCGGCCTCATGATATCCGCCGCGTTCTTGAACTCCCAGGCAGGTCTCCCCCGTTCCTGCAGGGGGGCGATGCGGCGGCGAAGAAAATCTGCGCCAACAGCGCCTACAGTGAGCCCGGCAAGCCTGAGGCGCAGGATCCGGGTGATAGCAATCTTCAGCCTGTCGTCTTCCGGGGCCACGTCACTCCAATCGCTGCCGCGTGCTACTGGGGTTTGGCGCCGGGTGGTGAATGGCTGCGGGTTCTCCTCGTCAATCCAGCACCAGTCTGCTCTCCACTCCTCCCACTTGCCGCGGAATTCTCCCTCCAGATAAGTTTCCTTCTTGCCGGCCCTTGAGATCCAGGCGATTCCGCCGGATAAAGGCTCTCCTCTCTCTAATCGGGGTATAAAGAAGTGGCGAAAGAGGGCTACATTGGGATGGACTCCGACAAAGTTTTCGCAGAGATGTGCAAAAACTGCCATGGTCAGAACGGCATTGGGGGTGAAATCAAGGAGGTGGAATCCGTAGGTATTCATGATATCGCAGAAGAACTCAGAGAAGGGCGGGCAGAGCCCGCAGTAGAAGAACAAGGCAAAGAATGGGTATCCGTTTGGGGCCTTCTTCCAAGCGGCGGCGGGGAGTACCTTCGTGCGTGGATGTGCGCGCGTCTCCATCGACCAGAAGAGGTAGTAGTTCTCCCTCAGCTCCTTCGCGGAAAGCTTGGGGGGGAAGACGGCCCGCTCCTTCCGCAGTGCCGCGAGCCGCTGCGCCTCGGTCGACTTCACAACCTTCCCCTTGTCGGCTTTTGGAGCCATGGCAGAAGTGGTGGAGGAGGTCGACGGCGTTGGTGGTGGTGGTGGCGATGGGGGGCGGAGCGCTGCTCTCTCACAGCTTTGGGAAGGCGGGGGAGCGGCGGAGATTTCCGAGATTGGAGCAGCAACGGGCGAATGGGCGAACTTCCCCTGTTTCCCCTGCTTATAAAGAGGGAGGGGGCGGACGTTCCGCATTTCCGAATAAAGAAACCACCCACGATCTCTCCCACGACGCCGCATTCAACGCGTGCCGTTCGGGGAGGGCGCGGTGGATACGGAGAGAGATACGGCGTAACCTAGGCCGCGCGTGCCCGTGCCCTGTTTTGGGCCTGGCCCAACAGCGCTCGGCACCGTGTATGGCCCAGGCCCGGGGGCTCCTGTCGGTGTACTAGAGTAGGGGTACCCTAGTATCCCGAACTTGTGCACGGGCAGTCGCAGCATCCCGCGGCAAGGCTTGCCGGGTGACCGCCAAGGTCCTCCGTGGTTCCTTTGGAGCCATTCAAGAACAAAGTATCCAAGCCAAGGAGACAAGACCCCGACAAGAGGAGCTTGCCGGGAAGGCCAACCAAGGCACCTCAAGGAACTTGCCGCGACGCGCCACGCGTCCCGGCAAGGCCCGGTGAGCGACAAGCTCCCGGACGCGACAAGACAACAACCGCGGCAAGGCACTTGCCGCGGCAAGCCACCACTCTGTGCCCGCGCTCCAGCACATCCACCAACGTGTCGCTCTGGGACCCTTCCGGGCGTACGTGGCGGGAGGCTGTGCAGCTAGGGGTGCGCGGTGGCAAGCGGCGCTGACAAGGTTGCCATCGTGGCAAGCGGTGGCGTCCCTGGCGGTCCCTTTTGCACTGTTTAGGCGACACAGACGGGCATTTAATGCCCTTGTCCCCTGTCGTCAGGGTTAGGTATGATACACTGTAGCAGGTAGCTGTACCTACCGCAACACCTTTCCATTTTTACCCTTGCCTACGTTGCCACCTGTCGGTGACCCCTTGAGCATATAAAAGGAGGCCCATGCGCAACGTAGAGGGGGGTTAGCTGATTAGGGGAAAGAGAACACTCACGCTCGGTCTCGTTAGCTGCTGGAGTGTACTGTAGCACTCCGCGCTCCCGAGCAAGAGCTCAATAAAACCACAAAGCAGGAGTAGGGTTTTACGCATCCGTGCGGCCTGAACCTAGGTAAACCGCTCGTATGCTTCGCCTCGATCCGCTCTTCGTGCGACCTCCGCCCCCGCCGAACCGAAAGGGACTCGGTCCGCTGGTCCCATAGGTGCTCGTGGATCAGAACCCCGGCAGGATGCAAGCATGAGTAGGATATAATCCACCATGAACATAAATATCATGAAGGCTATGCTGATTTTGTTTCAACTACATGCGTGAACATGTGCCAAGTCAAGTCACTTAAATCATTCAAAGGAGGATACCACCCCATCATACCACACCATAATCATCTCAATAGAATGTTGGCATACAAGGTAAATCATTATAACTCATAGCTAATCAAGCATGGCACAAGCAACTATGATCCCTAATTGTCATTGCAAACATGTTTATTCATAATAAGCTGAATGAAGAACGACAGACTCGTCATATTTACAAAAACAAAAGAGGTCGAGTTCATACCAGCTTTTCTCATCTCAGTCAGTCCATCATATATCATCATAATTGCCTTTCACTTGCACGACCGAACGGTGTGAATAATAATAAGAGTGCACGTGCATTGGACTAAGCTGGAATCTGCGAGCATTCAATAAACAGGAGAAGACAAGGCAATATGGGCTCTTGGTTAAATCAATCAATAATGCATATAAGAGCCACTTCAACAATTTAATTATGGTCTTCTCCTACTGACCCCCAAGAAAGGAAAAGAAATAAATCTATTTACACGGGAAAGTTCCCAACAAGCGAAAGAAGAACAGGAAATATTTTTGGGTTTTCTTTTTAATTATTACTACTACAGCAGAAAAATAAACTACTACTAATTTTTTTTGTTTTTTCTTAACGTTAAGCAAACACACAAGAAGAAAGCAGGAAAAAGAAAATAAACTAGCATGGATATTACAGTGAAAAAGTATGAGCACCGACATCTAGCAATGAGTGTGTGTGAACATAAATGTAATGTCGGTGAGAAATACGTACTCCCCCAAGCTTAGGCTTTTGGCCTAAGTTGGTCTATGGCCATGGTTGGCCTGGTGGATATCCATAATAATAGTTGTTGGGGTCGTACTGCGATGAAGAATAGTTGGGATCATACTGTGATGAAGAAGAAGAATCTGACTGCCACTAGCTGACAGTCATCTCTGGATCCCAAGAATAAACAGATTGTCGCAGAGACTCATCTTGTGGTTCCTGTTCTGGCTCCTCGACTGGTGCAGGGTTTCGATAGGCATGAATAGCTGTCAACGGAACAAGGTACATGCCTACAGTCAAATCAAACAAAGAAGGAGGAGGCAGGGTAATAGTCTCAGGATGATGTTTATTAAAGAGCAATTGATATCTAAGCTCCCCTGCCCTATTCTTAACAATAAAATCATGTGCCACCATACTTTTATGATCTAGATAAACACGGGGTAGCACTTTTTCTTCCTTCTCAGCATGCCTAATAGCTATGTTAAAATGTGCGGCTAGGCGTGTGGCATAGATGCCTCCAAAGATGGGGCCCTTAGTACGGTTCATATTTAACCGTCTAGCAATAATAACGCCCAAACTAAAAGTGTTATCACTATATAAACCTTGGAGAAGAATAATTAAATCAGGGATACTAAGGTTTCCAGAATTTCTGCGTCCAATTAAACAACGACTAGCAAATAATGCAAAGTAACGCAAAACAGGAAAATGTATGCTAGTGATTCGTGCATCGGAAACCTTCCTGGTTTCCCCTACAATGATATTATCAATAAATCCAGCCACATCATCATGATGTGGTTCTTCTGTCTTGCCCGCAAAAGGGACTAAACAAATCCGACAGAAATCATAAAGCGACATCTCCTTAGGCTCATCATATAAATGAAATTCCACCGTAGGTGGTGAGTTCCTAGGATGAAAATAAAACTTTTGCACAAAGGTATTTGTGAGTAAGAGATACTGATCGCATTGGTCGTGGAGGAAAACGGTGAGGCCTGCATTGTGGGCCAATTCATGAAAATCTTCATAGATACCAGCTGCTCTCAAGAAATCTTCAGAAGGCCATTCACACGCCCGAATCTCCGCGGTGCGTGGCAAATTATACTTAGGCTAAGGTGCCTTTTCCTTTGAGCTTTGGCTTGATGAGCCCCTCAATAGTCTCCTCATCATTTTTCTGAAACAATCTGAAATTTTTAGTAACTTCAAAATAAAAGTAAACCCAATTCAATAATACTGATAGCAACTACTCCTACAAGTGCCTAGAGCCTATATCAAGCATTAGAACTACTAGGAACCATATAAATTTGACATGCAAGCTCAAGAACATGGTCACCTATGAAGCACAAATTTGCAAAGAATAAAGCACTAGAACAAAAACTAATTGGACCAATGGAGGAGTCACATACCAAGGAACAATCTCCCCAAGCAGTTTTGCGAGAGGTGCTTTGAGCAAGGAGATCAAAAATCACAGCAAAAGTGGCTGGAACTCGTGCTTGAGTTGGTTTTTCGGGTTTGTGTGAGATAGAGGAAGAAGATGAGTGCTGGAATAAGTGGAGGAGGGCCACCGTGGGCCCATGAGGCAGGGGGCGCGCCCTATAGGGGGGGAGGCGCGCCCACCACCCTCGTGACCAGGTGGCAGCTCCTCCCGCGGTAATTTTTGCACAGTAAATCCTCAAATATTCCCGTAAAAAATCATATTACATTGGCATGGCATTCTGAGGGCTTTTATTTTCGGGATATTTTTATATTGCACGGATAAGTCAGGAAACAAACAGAAAAATACTATTTTTACTTTATTTAATATAAATAACAGAAAATATAAAGAGGGTACAGAAGTTTGTGCTTCTAGTTTCATCCATCTCATGCTCATCAAAAAGAATCCGCTAACAAGGTTGATCAAGTCTTGTTAACAAACTCATTCCGATAATCATGAAACCAGAGAAATTTCGAATAACACTAAGTTACGTCAACGGGGATATGCACATCCCCAATAATACGAATATCATATTTCTTTTTGACAGTAGGAAGAGGAAATTCAAAACCTCCAAATATAATCGATGGAATTTTTCCAATAGAGTTGATACTATGAACTTGAGGTTATTTCCTCGGAAAGTGTACCGTATGCTCATTACCATTAACATGAAAATTGACATTGCCTTTGTTGCAATCAATGACAGCCCCTGCAGTATTAAGAAAAGGTCTTCCAAGAATAATATACATACTATCATCCTCGGGAATATCAAGTATAACAAAGTCCGTTAAAATAGTAAAGATTGCAACCACAACAGGCACATCCTCACAAATACCAACAGGTATAGCAGTTGATTTATCAGCCATTTGCAAAGATATTTCAGCAGGTGTCAACTTATTCAAGTCAAGTCTACGATATAAAGAGAGAGGCATAACACTAACACCGGTTCCAAGATCACATAAAGCAATTTTAATATAATTTCTTTTAATGGAGCAAGGTATAGTAGGTACTCTGGGGTCTCCAAGTTTCTTTGGTATTCCACCCTTAAAATTATAATTAGAAAGCATGGTGGAAATCTCAGCTTCCGGTACCTTTCTTTTATGAGTAATGATATCTTTCATATATTTAGCATAAGGATTCGTTTTGAGCACATCAGTTAATCTCATACGCAAAAAGATAGGCCTAATCATTTCAGCAAAGCGCTGAAAATCCTCATCATCCTTTTTCTTGGATGGTTTCAGAGGAAAAGGCATGGGTTTCTGAACCCAAGGTTCCCTTTCTTTACCATGTTTCCTAGCAACAAAGTCTCTTTTATCATAACGTTGATTCTTTGATTGTGGGTTATCAAGATCAACAACAGGTTCAATTTCTACATCATTATCATTACTAGGTTGAGCATCATCATGAACATCATCATTAATATTTTTACTAGGTTCATGTTCATTACCAGATTGTGTTTCAGCATTAGACATAGAAATATCATTTGGATTATTAGGTGGTTCAGCAATAGGTTCACTAGAAGTTTGCACAGTTCTATCATTTTTCTTCTTCTTCTTTTTAGAAGAACTAGGAACATCAATATTATTTCTTTGAGAATCTTGCTCGATTCTCTTAGGGTGGCCTTTAGGATACAAAGGTTCCTGAGTCATTCTACCAGTTCTAGTAGCCACTCTAATAGCATGATCGTTTTTCTTACTATTCATTTCATTAAGCACTTCTTTTTGAGCTTTAAGTACTTGTTCTACTTGATTGGTGACCATAGAAGCATGTTTGCTAATAAGTTTAAGTTCACCTTTAATATCAGCCATATAATCACCCAAGCGTCTAATCATATAAGCATTTTATTTTAATTGTCTACCAAAATAAGCATTGAAGTCATCTTGCTTATACATAAAGTTATCAAACTCATCCAAGCACTGACTAGCAATTTTAGTAGGAGGGACTTCAGCTCTATCATATCTATAGAGAGAATTTACCTTTACTACCTGTGTCGGGATATCGGGATCAGGAGGTTCTTCAGTAAATAAATGATTGAGATCATAAGTTTCTTCAACAGGCGGTGAATTAAGACCATGTATTTCTTCAATAGGAGGTAAATTCTTAACGTCTTCAGCTTTAATACCTTTTTCTTTCATAGATTTCTTTGCCTCTTGCATATCTTTGGGACTGAGAAATAGAACACCTCTCTTCTTCGGAGTTGGTTTAGGAATAGGCTCAGTAATTGGAGCAGGAGTTGGCTCAGGAGGTGGCTCAGGAGGTGCCAAATTATTTTCATTTGTCAACATATTATTCAATAGAATTTCAGCTTCATCCGGTGTTCTTTCCCTGAAAAGAGAACCAACACAACTATCCAGGTAATCTCTGGAAGCATCAGCTAGTCCATTATAAAAGATATCAAGTATTTCAAGTTTCTTAAGAGGATGATCAGGCAAATCATTAAGTAACTTGAGAAGCCTCCCCCAAGCTTGTGGGAGACTCTCTTCTTTAATTTGCACAAAGTTGTATATTTCCCTCAAAGTAGCTTGTTTCTTATGAGCAGGGAAATATTTAGTAGAGAAGTAATAAATCATATCCTGGGGACTACGCACACAACCAGGATCAAGAGAATTAAACCACATCTTAGCATCACCCTTTAATCAGAACGGAAATATTTTGAGTAAATAGAGGTAATGTGATCTCTCATTATTAGTGAACAGGGCAGCTATATCATTTAACTTAGTAAGATGAGCCACAACAGTTTCAGATTCATAGCCATAAAACGGATCAGATTCAACCAAAGTAATTATACCAGGATCAACAGAGAATTCATAATCTTTATCAGGAACACATATAGGTGTAGTAGCAAAAGTAGGACCGGGTTTCATTTTATCTCTAAGTGATTCTTTGTTCCATTTAATTAATAACCTCTTAAGCTCATATATATCTCTGCAAGCTAAAATAGCTAAAGAAGCATTTTGATCAAATAAATAACCCTCAGGAATAACAAGCATATTTTCATCATCACTATCATCATCGTATTCAGATTCAATAATTTCTTTTTCTCTAGCCCTAGCAATTTGTTCTTCTAGAAAATCACTAAGTGGCACAGTAGTATCAGGCATAGAAGCAGTTTCATCATAAGTATCATGCATAGCAGAAGTGGCATCATCAATAACATGCGACATATCAGAACGAATAGCAGAAGCAGATGTAGGTGTCGCAAACTTACTCATAATAGAAGGTGAATCAAGTGCAGAGCTAGCTGGCAGTCCCTTACCTCCCCTCGTAGTTGAGGGATAGATCTTGGTTTTTGGATCTCTCAAGTTCTTCATAGTGTCCAGCAGATATAAATCCCAAGTGACTCAAAGAATAGAGCTATTCTCCCCGGCAACGGCGCCAGAAATTAGTCTTGATAACCCACAAGTATAGGGGATCACAACAGCTTTCGAGGGTAGAGTATTCAACCCAAATTTATTGATTCGACACAAGGGGAGCCAAAGAATATTCTCAAGTATTAGCAGCTGAGTTGTCAATTCAACCACACCTAGAAACTTAGTATCTGCAGCAAAGTGTTTAGTAGCAAAGTAATATGATAGTGGTGGTAGCGGCAACAAAAGTAAAGACAGCAAAAGTAATGTTTTTGGTATTTTGTAGTGATTGTAACAGTAGCAACGGAAAAGTAAATAAGCGTAAACCAGTATATGGAAAACTCGTAGGCACCGGATCAGTGATGGATAATTATGCCGGATGCGGTTCATCATGTAACAGTCATAACATAGGGTGACATAGAACTAGCTCCAGTTCGTCAATGTAATGTAGGCATGTATTCTGTATATAGTCATACGTGCTTATGGAAAAGAACTTGCATGACATCTTTTGTCCTACCCTCCCATGGCAGCGGGGTCCTACTAGAAACTAAGGGATATTAAGGCCTCCTTTTAATAGAGAACCAGAACAAAGCATTAGCACATAGTGAATACATGAACTCCTCAAACTATGGTCATCACAGGGAGTGGTCCCGATTATTGTCACTTCGGGGTTGCCGGATCATAACACATAGTAGGTGACTATAGACTTGCAAGATAGGATCTAGAACTCTCATATATTGATGAAAACATAATAGGTTCAGATCTGAAATCATGGCACTCGGGCCCTAGTGACAAGCATTAAGCATAGCAAAGTCATAGCAACATCAATCTCAGAACATAATGGATACTAGGGATCAAACCCTAAGAAAACTAACTCGATTACATGATAAATCTCATCCAACCCATCATCGTCCAGCAAGCTTACGATGCAATTACTCACGCATGGCGGTGAGCATCATGAAATTGTTGATGGAGGATGGTTGATGATGACGACCGCGATGAATCCCCCTCTCCGGAGCCCCGAACGGACTCCGGATCAGCCCTCCCGAGAGGTTTTAGGGCTTGGCGATGGCTTCGTATCGTAAAACGCGATGATTTCTTCTCTCTAATTTTTTCTCTCCGAAAGCAAATATATAGAGTTGGAGTTGGCGTCGGAGGATCAACAGGGAGCCCACGAGGTAGGGGGGCGCCCCCACCCTCGTGGAAAGGGTGTGGGCTCCCTGGTCTTCATATTTGGCGAGGATTTTTAATTGTTTTTTCTAAGACCTCCCGTGAAGTTTCAGGTCATTCCGAGAATATTTGTTTTCTGCACATAAAACAACATCATGGTAATTCTGCTGAAAACAGCGTCAGTCCGGGTTAGTTCCATTCAAATCATACAAGATAGAGTCCAAAACAAGGGCAAAAGTGTTTGGAAAAGTAGATACGATGGAGACGTATCAAGATGTCACTCAAGGATAAGGAAGAGCTTCACAACAAGTCAAGTGGTGCTTACAAAGCCTCATGTGATGCTCCCACATCATCAAGTGAGAAACAAACCTTCAACAAAGAATTGAGCCTAATGGTGAAGAACTTCAACAAATTTTACAACAATAAAAGAAAGGAAAGAAGTTCCAAGTCAAGGTCCTACAATGACAAAAGATCTTCTAGTCGTGAGCACAATTGCTACAATTGTGGAAGACCTGGACACTATTCCAATGAGTGTACGGCTCCCTACAAAAGAAGAGAAGATTCTCCCAAAAGAAGAAGTAGAAGAGAAGAATCACCACCAAGAGAGAGAAGGAGTAGAGATGACCGTTATGAACGAAGAACATCACGGAGAAGCAAGGATTTGGAAAGGAAGGAGAAGTCATCAAAGAGCTATACAAAACGAAGACATCGAACTCATGTTGGTGAATGGGTATCTGACTACGACTCCGACTCCAACAATCACTCCAAAAGAAGTTATCACCCCGACTCCGAATATACTCAAGATGAAGGTGTTGTCGGTCTAGCACTTGTGTCAACCAACTCCTATGACATATTTGACTCACCAAATGAAGGAATTGGAAGATGCTTCATGGCTAAAGGTCCAAAGGTATCACCCCCCGAGTATGTTGATTTCAATAGTGATGAAGATGATTTGCTAGGAGATGATGATTTACTTTTTGACAACTCTAGTTATGAAAACTATGATGAACTTGCTAT
Organism: Triticum urartu; assembly: GCF_003073215.2. Taxonomy (NCBI): domain Eukaryota; kingdom Viridiplantae; phylum Streptophyta; class Magnoliopsida; order Poales; family Poaceae; genus Triticum; species Triticum urartu. The sequence goes on along the minus strand of NC_053027.1, from coordinate 409,818,926 downwards.
TAATCATGCTAATCAAGATAAAACGAATGACAATGATAGGAAGGAGATTGAGCGTCTAACTAAAGAACTAAACACTCTTAAGTTAGCTCATGAAACTACCTTGGAAGATCATCGAGAACTTTTAAAGACTCATGAGAAGCTACGTTTTGAAAAGATCAATGTCGGTGTCAAAACCGGCGGATCTCGGGTAGGGGGTCCCGAACTATGTGTCTAAGGCGGATGGTAACAGGAGGCAGGGGACACAATGTTTTACCCAGATTTGGGCCCTCTTGATGGAGGTAAAACCCTACATCCTACTTGATTATTCTTGATAATATGAGTAGTACAAGAGTTGATCTACCACGAGATCAGAGAGGCTAAACCCTAGTAGCTAGCCTATGGTATGATTGTATGTTGTCCTACGGACTAAAACCCTACGGTTTATATAGACACCGGAGGGGGATAGGGTTACACAGAGTTGGTTACAAGGAAGGAGATCTACATATCCGTATTGCCAAGCTTGCCTTCCACACCAAGGAGAGTCCCATCCGGACACGGGACGAAGTCTTCAATCTTGTATTTTCATAGTCCAACAGTCCGGCTAAAGGATATAATCCGGCTGTCCGGATACCCCCTAATCCAGGACTCCCCCAGTAGCCCCCAAACCAGGATTCAATGACGTCAAGTCCGACACGCAGTATTGTCTCCGACATTGCAAGGCGGGTTCTTCTCCAAATTTTGAATGTTTGTTAAGCAGTGTCCGGCCCCATAAATGTTGGACCTCTTGGCTTCTGCGCCCAATAAGGGCTATCTCCCATGCGTCGAATGAATACGAGGAGCCAGGGCGTTTTACATTCGCCCCCCTAGCCAGATAAATAAATTTTCTATTAAAGGGATGGGGATTCTTAGATCCAATCCATATCATCCTCCCCCAGCGAGAATCCATCGGAGCGTGCTTCAGAAAAATCCACTCCAGCATGGCCGACCTCCGCAGCTCCTCCTCCCGCCCCCGTAGCCCTAAGCCCGGTGATTGGGAGAGGTGTTCTGTCCCACACAGTCGATTAGTCGAACTGCAGACTAAGGGATTTCTCCCTCCAGCATATATGGTTCCCGTCCGAGCCGGGCTCGCCACCTACAATGGCGGGGAGAAAGCGGAGAGCTTCCCCAGCCCCTCTACGGGGGAGCGGGTATGCCTTGTTCCTTACTTATTAAGGGGACTCGGATTTCCAATTCATTCGTTCCTCCGCGGGCTCCTGGAGTTTTACGGCCTCCAACTGCATAATTTCACCCCTGCTTCCATATCACACATCGCCGGCTATGTTGCCCTCTGCGAGTTATTCCTGGGCTGCGAGGCTCATTTCGAGCTGTGGAAAAGGTTATTTTTCCTCGTCCCCCGCACACAGGAGGGGTAACTTTATCAAGTGGGTGGAGCCAAAATATGGCGCATCGCCAAAACCGGATACCTGTCCGGTACTCCGAAGAAGATGTCTGAGGACTGGCCTTCGGAATGGTTTTATATGGAGGACGTCCCCCTTCCGGACCCTGTTCGGCGGGGTCTTCCTGAGTTCAACAATGCTCCTCTGAAGAAACGCCGAAGCTGGCGCCCATGGAGCCCCTAAGAGGAAGACAACGGAGAAGTCCTTTACCTGATGAACCGGATTAAAGCGCTGGCTCAATCAGGATTGATAGTAATCGAGGTTATGTCAATATGCATAATGCGGGGAGTGCAGCCACTTCAATATTGAGGGCACCCCCTGTGGTGTTTTAATGGGGAAGACGATGCCACCCGTTGCGGGCGTAAGGGTCCGGACAACGCTGCTGCTTTAGCAAAAATCCTGTCCGAGCTGTTCAAGGGAGAGGAAGAGGAGTTCATCCGCATCAAGCAACAGGATGGATTCTCCATGTACAACCCTCCAAGCTGGGTGAGTTATATCCCCTTACTCCCATTCTTCCCACATTCTTTGTCGTAGGTACTCACCTTGCCATTTTACCGCAGGAACTGCGAAAAGCCATAAGGGAGGTCAACAACCCATCCCCACAACCAGAGGACCCCGACCGAGCCCTCGGTCCCGGACTCGAAGAAGATCCGGACATATTCGTGGAGCTGATAGACCGGCAGTTCTATCAATTGAGCTGTGATGACGCCATGGTGGCCATTACGGCCGACTATCCCCATGCGTCGCTCGTAAGAAAAACCAAAATCCCAACTCCAAAAACTAGGATCCCCTTTTAGATACTTCACCTACCATATAAATATGGTGTTTTACAGGGAAGGCATTCGGGACGTCGTGCTGAACCCGCAGCAACTCGCCAACAAGAGGCACCGAGGCTGGGTAGGCCAAAAAGGAAGGCGGCCAGGACGGAGACGCTGGTTTAGAGGTATGACAAAAACCCCGCTCCGTGGTTGTAGTCTTCTCAAAATGTAATGACGTCCATGTTTCTTTAATAGAAAAACGCTCGCCAGAATATGTCCGGTGAGGCTGCCGATCATGCTTCCACCAGTCGGGCTCCAGGACCGGACATAGAGGCGGAAGTCGACATGGGGAGGACGCCGGATACCCCCCCTACAGAGGATGCAGATAAACTATCCACTACAAATTCAGAAGTGGAGAGCGCCATGAATCATAGGCGTCGCCGAGCCGTACTCCGTGACGCTTGCTTCTCACTAGAGGCATTTGATGCCTTCAATTCTGGAGACGCGTACCTCCGTGCTGCTCAAAATGGTCTAGCCAGAGCCACGGACCAGTATGTAAGGGATGTACGGGTAAGCAAATCTGACGATTATATGTATCAGTAGCCCCTGAGACTTGAAACAGTTAGCAGAACTGATTTAAGGATCATCTATTATGCAGGTTCTTACAGAGAAGAGTACTCGACTGTCACAGGAGCTGGAGGAATGCAAGACCCAACTTCGGGTCGCCGTTGCCACATTGAAGGAACCTAAAAAGTCCTCAGTTGGTAACATTTCTTTCAAAGAATGATAAGTACTATATAGCGTGCGGTGTGGCTGCAGATCTAACAATAGATATTGCAGATGAATCTAGAGAGAATCCGGAGGACCAGCATGTCGTACGACAGCTAAAGGCTGGCGAACGCGTGCTGACTGAGGTCGGGAGGGAGAAAAAAAATATCCAAGACGCCAATACCAAGCTGAGCGTGGAACTGAAGGATGTTCGAGCCCAGCTTGCGGACTCCGAGAAGGAGAATAAGCGGCTTCGACGCGGCATTTTCAGTAAGTGCTTGGATGAACCCTTAAAAGGGGGGCGGCGGAGAAGCTGGCTAACAGAATTAGGTCTGCAGGTATGCTGATGGGTCGTCCCGCGGAGGAGATGCCCGGGTCTGCGGGTGATCTTCTACCCGAGCTCTCACGACTACACGAACAAGTTCGGCAGGTGATGCAAGGTATTGCCCAGGTCTTGTGGCCATCCGTCTCCCTGCCAGAAGGCATTGGAGAGCTTGCGGAGAAGCTCAAGGGAGCACGGCGACGCTTCCGATTATGGAAGATATCGGCCTGCCGTTAAGGTGCCAGGGAAGCCCGGGCCATGGTGAAGATGTGGTATACCAAGGCTGACCCAAACCACATGGCCGAGGTAGGACCTGTGGGGCCCGATGGGAAAGAGATCCCCGTTAGCTTAGTGTATGGGCAAGTAGAATTAGCCGCAAAGTATTCCCAACAAGATTGTAGGCTAGACAGCCTGTTGGATGGTATATAAGAGGAATTTATTCAGTCTACATGACTATGTAATTAAAGTGACATGTATAATGCCTTCTAGACGGATTGTAAATCATTTGTCATGGCGGACTTTTCGCTTCAACCTCAGGACCCGATAGTCCGGAGTGTGTCCGAATACCCGCTCAGTTATATAAGAACCGGGGTATGCGTGGAAACCAGGCGTAGGGGTCATTAGTGCTTGAACTGACAAGTATCCAACTAGTTGTGTTATATTACATGGGTAGTAAGAAACATCTTCTAGGGAGAATAGTTTCGTTAGGGGTTCCTTTCCCTGGTTACGCATGCCCTAAAGTGCATGTCTGGACTACGAGAGGAAACGCAGGCAAAAACATCTGGGGGCACATATGGAAAATAAATAAAAATCATCTTTTGTTCACCGACCGAGTATTCCCTTAAGAACACTAGCTTTCGGCTTCACCCAGTCTGAGGTACACACTCGGCTGACCCGGCAGTAACAGTCGCGGAGGTGCTCCCCTTATGCCCTAGCCGAATTAACGGGAACGTAGGGCATAAATACAAGAGCCAGGCAACCCAGCTTGGCCAAAACTTAAGTCATATCGATGCATATAATGGGGAAGAAAAGGTACATGCGGAAGAATAACACATGTGCAGGGCATGAAGCCCAGATAAATAATTAAGCTTCTGTGTAAGAAGCCCCCAGGTATAATGGGCGCGGTTAGCGCGTCAATAGTGTGCAAGCAGGGCACACGTTGGCCCTTGAAGGCCTTGAGAAAGAATAAAAGAAAGAAAGAGAAAAAAGACAGATAATGTATATGCAAAAAATGGACAGAGGAAAGAGACGAACATAGAGTCCGGCGCTAGGCGTAGAATCTTCGGAGTCTGGCTGCGTTCCATGGGTTCGGCTCAAGTCGATTATTCGATGCATCCCGCAGACGGTACGCTCCACTGGTCAGAACTTGATCAATAATGAAGGGACCTTCTCATTTTGGCTCGAGCTTGGTGTTTTTCTTCTCCGGCAGGCGTAAAACTAACTCGCCAACGTTATAAGTTTTGGCCCGTACTTCTCTGCTTTGGTATCTGCGAGCCTGGTGCTGATAGAATGCGGAACAGACTTTTGCCACGTCGCGATCCTCCTCCAGGGTGTCCATACTGTCCTGCCGATCGAGCTCGGCTTCTCTTTCTTCGTACATGCGCACTCGAGGTGAGTCATGAATTATGTCGTAGGGCAGAACCACCTCTACGCCATACACCATAAAGAAGGGTCTGTATCTGGTAGTACGATTCGGCATGGTCCACAACCCCCAGAGTATGGAGTCGAGCTCCTCTACCCAGTGCATGTTAGACTCCTTTAAGGACCGCACTAGTTTGGGTTTGATGTCGCCCATGATAAGACCATTTGCTCGCTCAACTTGGCCATTGGTTTGTGGGTGATAGACAGAAGCATAATCGAGTTTGATGCCCATGTTGCTGCACCAGAGTTTTACCTTGTCGGCCGTGAAGTTCGTGCCGTTGTTAGTGATGATGCTGTGGGAGACGCCATAACGCTGTACAACCCCGAATATGAAGTCTATCACCAGTCCAGATTTGGCCGTTTTAACAGGTTTGGCTTCTATCCATTTGGTGAATTTATCCACCATGACCAGTAAGTATTTTTTTCTTATGGGTTCCCCCTTTAAGGGGTCCAACCATGTTAAGCCCCCAGACCGCGAAGGGCCAGGTAATGGGGATTGTTTGGAGGGCGGTGGGTGGCATGTGGCTTTGGTTTGCAAAAAGCTGGCAACCGACGCAGCGTTGGATCAAGTCATGTGCGTCTGCCTGGGGCGTCGGCCAATAAAAACATGTACGGAAGGCCTTGCTTACAAGGGCCCGGGCTGCGGCGTGGTGGCCGCCGAGTCCGGCGTGAATTTCTGCCAAAAGCTTCCGCCCTTCCTCTCCGGAGATGCACCTTTGAAGGATTCCGCTAGTACTTTTTTTATACAGCTCTCCCTCGTGGACCCTGTAGGCTTTAGATCGCCGCACTATGCAGCGTGCCTCATTTTGGTCCTCGAGAAGTTCCTGCCTAGTTAGGTAGGCCAGGAATGGTTCTATCCACGGGGCGATGATGGCCATTATTACGTGGGCTGAAGGTGTTATTTTGGTGGCAGAGCTTCCGATTATGTCAGAGTGTTTGGTATCGGGTATTTTGGCCGGGTCCGGACTATTGTTACCGGTGTCCCCTTCCCATACCATGGATGGCTTAAACAACCTCTCCAAAAAGATGTTGGGGGGATCACATCGCGTTTTGCGCCGATGCTGGTGAGGATATCCTCCGCCTGATTGTTTTCCCGAGCCACATGGTGAAATTCGAGCCCCTCGAACCGAGCTGACATCTTTAGGACGGCGTTTCGATAGGCCACCATCTTCGGATCCTTGGCATCGAAGTCTCCATTTATTTGGGATATTGCGAGGTTCGAATCCCCACGCACCTCCAGGCGTTGAATGCCCATGGGAACTGCCATCCGAAGACCATGTAACAGGGCTTCATATTCGGTCGCGTTGTTGGAGTCTGTATACAGTATCTGTAGTACGTATTGGACTGTATCTCCGGCCGGGGACATCAGGATGACGCCAACCCCCAGACCAGTGATGTCCACTACACAACCTTCTTCTTCTAGAAATTTTTGGGCCTCCAAGTGCAGAGGTTTGTAGGACAGTAGCAAATTTCCCTCAAGTGGATGACCTAAGGTTTATCAATCCGTAGGAGGCGTAGGATGAAGATGGTCTCTCTCAAGCAACCCTACAACCAAATAACAAAGAGTCTCTTGTGTCCCCAACACACCCAATACAATGGTAAATTGTATAGGTGCACTAGTTCGGCAAAGATATGGTGATACAAGTGGTATATGGATAGTAGATAAATGTTTTTGTAATCTGAAAATATAAAAACAGCAAGGTAACTAATGATAAAAGTGAGCGTAAACGGTATTGCAATGCGTTGAAACAAGGCCTAGGATTCATACTTTCGCTAGTGTAAGTTCCCTCAACAATAATAACATAATTGGATCACATAACTGTCCCTCAACATGCAACAAAGAGTCACTCGAAAGTCACTAATAGCATAGAACAAACGAAGAGATTATGGTAGGGTATGAAACCACCTCAAAGTTATTCTTTCCAATCAATCCGTTGGGCTATTGCTATAAGTGTCACAAACAGCCCTAGAGTTCGTACTAGAATAACACCTTAAGACACAAATCAACCAAAACCCTAATGTCACCTAGATACTCCAATGTCACCTCAAGTATCCGTGGGTATGATTATACGATATGCATCACACAATCTCAGATTCATCTATTCAACCAACACATAGAACCTCAAAGAGTGCCCCAAAGTTTCTACTGGAGAATCACGACGAAAACGTGTGCCAACCCCTATGCATAGGTTCGTGGGCGGAACCCGCAAGTTGATCACCAAAACATACATCAAGTGAATCACGTGGTATCCCATTGTCACCATAGATACGCAAGGCAAGACATACATCAAGTGTTCTCAAATCTTTAAAGACTCAATCCGATAAGATAACTTCAAAGGGGAAACTCAATCCATTATAAGAGAGTAGAGGGGGGAGAAAACATCATAGGATCCAAATATAATAGCAAAGCTCGCGATACATCAAGATCGTATCACCTTAAGAACATGAGAGAGAGAGAGAGATCAAACACATAGCTACTGGTACATACCCTCAGCCCCGAGGGAGAACTACTCCCTCCTCGTCATGGAGAGCACCGGGATGATGAAGATGGCCACCGGAGAGGGATTGACCCCTCCGGCAGGGTGCCGGAACGGGTCTAGATTGGCTTTCGGTGGCTACGGAGGCTTCTGGCGGCAGAATTCCCGATCTATTGTGTTCTCTTGAAGTTTTAGGCTATATGGAGATATATATATAGGCGGAAGAAGTACGTCAGGGGGCGCACGAGGGGCCCACGAGGGTGGAGGGCGCGCCCCCCTACCTCGTGGCCTCCTCGAAGCTTCCCTTGCGTGCACTTCAAGTCTTCTGGGCTTCTTCCCTTCCAAAAATGAGTTTTGTGAAGTTTCAGGTCAATTGGACTCCATTTGATTTTCCTTTTCTTCGAAACCCTAAAACAAGGTAAAAACAAAAACTGGCACTGGGCTCTGGGTTAATAGGTTAGTCCCAAAAATGATATAAAAGTGTATAATAAAGCCCATAAACATCCAAAACAGTAGATAATATAGCATGGAGCAATAAAAAATTATAGATACGTTGGAGACGTATCAGCATCCCCAAGCTTAATTCCTGCTCGTCCTCGAGTAGGTAAATGATAAAAACAAATTTTTTGATGCGGAGTGCTACTTGGCATAATTTCAATGTAATTCTTCTTAATTGTGGCATGAATATTCAGATCCATAAGATTCAAGACAAAATTTCATATTGACATAAAATAATAACACTTCAAGCATACTAACAAAGCAATCATGTCTTCTCAAAATAACATGGCCAAAGAGAGCTATCCCTACAAAATCATATAGTCTGGCTATGCTCCATCTTCACCACACAAAATATTTAAATCATGCACAACCCTGATGACAAGCCAAGCAATTGTTTCATACTTTTGATGTTCTCAAACTTTTTCAATCTTCACGCAATACATGAGTGTGAGCCATGGACATAGCACTATAGGTGGAATAGAATGGTGGTTGTGAAGAAGACAAAAAGGACAAGATAGTCTCACATCAACTAGGCGTATCAATGGGCTATGGAGATGCCCATCAATAGATATCAATGTGACTGAGTAGGGATTGCCATGCAATGGATGCACTAGAGCTATAAATGTATGAAAGCTCAACAAAAGAAACTAGTGGGTGTGTATCCAACTCGCTTGCTCACGAAGACCTAGGGCATTTTGAGGAAGCCCATCATTGGAATATACAAGCCAAGTTCTATAATGAAAGATTCCAACTAGTATATGAAAGTGATAACATAGGAGACTCTCTATCATGAAGATCATGGTGCTACTTTGAAGCACAAGTGTGGTAAAGGATAGTAGCATGGCCATACTTTGAAGCACAATAGAATGGTGGGTATATGATACCGGCGAAAGGTGCGCGGTATTAGAGAGGCTAGCAAAGGTGGAAGGGTGAGAGTGCATATAATCCATGGACTCAACATTAGTCATAAAGAACTCATATACTTATTGCAAAAATCTATTAGTTATCGAAACAAAGTACTACGCGCATGCTCCTAGGGGGATAGATTGGTAGGAAAAGATCATCGCTCGTCCCCGACCGCCACTCATAAGGAAGACAATCAATAAATAAATCATGCTCCGACTTCATCACATAATGGTTCACCATACGTGCATGCTACGGGAATCACAAACTTCAACACAAGTATTTCTCAAATTCATAACCACTCAACTAGCATGACTCTAATATCACCATCTCCATATCTCAAAACAATTATCAAGTATCAAACTTCTCATAGTATTCAACACACTCATAACAGAATTTTATTATTCTTGAATACCTAGCATATTAGGATTTTTAAGCGCATTACCATGCTATTTAAGACTCTAAAAATAATATAAGTGAAGCATGAGAGTTCATCTATTTCTTCAAAATAAAACTACCACCATGCTCTAAAAGGTATAAGTGAAGCACTAGAGCAAATGACAAACTACTCCGAAAGATTTAAGTGAAGATCAATGAGTAGTTAAATAATTATTTAGCTATGTGAAGACTCTCTAACATTTAATAATTTCAGATCTTGGTATTTTATTCAAACAGCAAGGAAAGCAAAAGAAAATGACATTCTAAGAATAGCAAACATCATGTGAAGAAGCAAAAACTTAGGATCAACCGATACTAACCGATAGTTGTTGAAGAAGAAAGGTGGGATGCCAACCGGGGCATCCCCAAGCTTAGACGCTTGAGACTTCTGGAAATATTATCTTGGGGTGCCTTGGGCATCCCCAAGCTTGAGATTTTGTTTCTCCTTAATTCCTCTCATATCACGGTCTCCCTAAATCTCAAAAGCTTCATCCACAAAAAACTCAACAAGGACTCGTGAGATAAGTTAATATAAACCATTGCAAAAACCTTATTATACTCTACTGTAGAAAATCACTAAAATTATTATTCAACATTGCGTACTAAATGCCTCTGCATATTTAATAGTCCTATCCTCAAATAGAATCATTAAAGAAGCAAACAAATGCAAACAATGCAAACATAACAGCAATCTGCCTAAACAGGATAGTCTGTAAAGAATGCAGCAACATCCATACTTACCTAGCTCCAAAAATTATGAAATAAAATTACCACTGTAGTAAATTTATCATATCTTAATATGCAAAAGGTTTCAACACTTTATCACATTCTGAGTTTCTAGGGAATTATTGCAACAGCGGTAAACTTTCTGTTTTTAAACAGCGACATGTATACTTGTAACATAGGCATAGTAAAGGATATCAATGCCACTTTTATTGAAATAAAAGATGAAAAACATTGTTCTAAATAACATCAAGCAAATCCTAACAAAATAAATTGACGCTCCAAGCAAAACACATATCATGTGGCGAATAAAAATATAGCTCCAAGTAAAGTTACCGATGAACGAAGACGAAAGAGGGGATGCCTTCCGGGGCATCCCCAAGCTTAGGCTCTTGGTTGTCCTTGAATTTTACCTTGGGGTGCCTTGGGAATCCCCAAGCTTAGGCTCTTGCCACTCCTTATTCCATAGTCCATCGAATCTTTACCCAAAACTTGAAAACTTCACAACACAAAACTTAACAGAAAACTCGTATGCTCCGTTAGTATAAGAAAATAAATCACCACTTCAAGGTACTGTAATTAACTCATTCTTTATTTATATTGGTGTTAAACCTACTGTATTCCAAATTCTCTACGGTTTATAAACTATTTTACTAACCACAGATTCATCAAAATAAGTAAACAACACAATGGAAACAGAATCTGTCAAAAACAGAACAGTCTGTAGTAATATGGATCAAACGTATACTTCTGGAACTCATAAAATCCTCAAATAAATTGCTGGACCTGAGAAATTTATCTATTAATCATCTTCAAAAATAATTAACTAAATAGCACTCCCCAAGTAAAAATGGCAGCAATTCTCGTGAGCGCTAAAGTTTCTGTTTTTTACAGCATGATCAACAAGACTTTCCCAAAGTCTTCCCGAAGGTTCTACTTGGAACAAACACTAATTAAAAGCATAAAACCACAACTAAACAGAGGATAGATGAATTATTTATTACTAAACAGGAACAAAAAGCAAGGAACAAAGATAAAATTGGGTTGCCTCCCAACAAGCGCTATCGTTTAACGCCCCTAGCTAGGCATGATGATTTCAATGATGCTCACATAAAAGATAAGAATTGAAACATAAAGAGAGCACCATGAAGAATATGACTGGGACATTTAAGTCTAACCCACTTCCTATGCATAGGGATTTTGTGAGCAAACAACTTATGAGAATAATAATCAACTAGCATAGGAAGGCAAAACAAGCATAACTTCAAAACTTTAAGCACATAGAGAGGAAACTTGATATTATTGAAATTCCTACAAGCATATATTCCTCCCTCATAATAATTTTCACTAGCATCGTGAATGAATTCAACAATATAACCAGCACCTAAAGCATTCTTTTCATGATATATAAGCATAGAAATTTTATTACTCTCCACACAAGCAAATTTCTTCTCATGAATAGTAGTGGGAGCAAGCTCAACAAAATAACTATCATGTGATTGAAAATTAAGATCAAGATGACAAGTTTCATGGTTATCATTATTATTTAAAGCACACGTGTCATCACAATAATCATCATAGATAGGAGGTATGCTTTCATCATAATAAATTTGCTCATCAAAGCTTGGGGAACAAAAAGTATCATCTTCATCAACCATAGCTTCCCCAAGCTTGTGGCTTTGCATATCATTAGCATCATAGATATTCAAGGAATCCATACTAACAACATTGCAATCATGCTCATCATTCAAATATTTAGTGCCAAACATTTTATAGATTTCCTCTTCTAGCACTTGAGCACAATTATCCTTTCCATCATACTCACGAAAGATATTAAAAAAGATGGAGTGTATGAGACAAACTCAATTCCATTTTTTTAATAGTTTTCTTTTATAAACTAAACTAGTGATAAAACAAGAAACTAAAAGACTTGATTGCAAGATCTAAAGATATACCTTCAAGTGCTAACCTCCCCGGCAACGGCGCCAGAAAAGAGCTTGATGTCTACTACACAACCTTCTTCTTGTAGACGTTGTTGGGCCTCCAAGTGCAGAGGTTTGTAGGACAGTAGCAAATTTCCCTCAAGTGGATGACCTAAGGTTTATCAATCTGTAGGAGGCGTAGGATGAAGATGGTCTCTCTCAAGCAACCCTGCAACCAAATAACAAAGAGTCTCTTGTGTCCCCAACACACCCAATACAATGGTAAATTGTATAGGTGCACTAGTTCGGCGAAGAGATGGTGATACAAGTGGTATATGGATAGTAGATAAATGCGTTGAAACAAGGCCTAGGGTTCATACTTTCGCTAGTGCAAGTTCCCTCAACAATACTAACATAATTGGATCACATAACTATCCCTCAACATGCAACAAAGAGTCACTCCAAAGTCACTAATAGCGGAGAACGAACGAAGAGATTATGGTAGGGTACGAAACCACCTCAAAGTTATTCTTTCCAATCAATCCGTTGGGCTATTCCTATACGTGTCACCTAGATACTCCAATGTCACCTCAAGATACAAATCAACCCCATGAAACCCTAGAGTTCGTATTAGAATAGCACCTTAAGATACAAATCAACCAAAACCCTAATGTCACCTAGATACTCCAATGTCACCTCAAGTATCTGTGGGCATGATTATACGATATGCATCACACAATCTCAGATTCATCTATTCAACCAACACAAAGGACCTCAAAGAGTGCCCCAAAGTTCTACCGGAGAATCATGACGAAAACGTGTGCCAACCCCTATGCATAGGTTCGTGGGCGGAACCCGCAAGTTGGTCACCAAAACATACATCAAGTGGCACGTGGTATCCCATTGTCACCACAGATATCCACGGCAAGACATACATCAAGTGTTCTCAAATATTTAAAGACTCAATCCGATAAGATTACTTCAAAGGGGAAACTCAATTCATTACAAGAGAGTAGAGGGGGAGGAGAAACATAAGATCCAACTATAATAGCAAAGCTCGTGATACATCAAGATCGTGCCAAATCAAGAACACGAGAGAGAGAGAGAGAGAGATCAAACACATAGCTACTGGTACATACCCTCAGCCCCGAGGGAGAACTACCCCCTCCTCGTCATGGAGAGCACCGGGATGATGAAGATGGCCACTGGAGAAGGATTGCCCCCTCCGGCAGGGTGCCGGAATGGGTCTAGATTGGTTTTTGGTGGCTACGGAGGCTTCTGGCGGCGGAACTCCCGATCTAATCTCCGTTCTGGATGTTTTAGGGTATATGGAGTTATATAGGCAGAAGAAGCACGTCAGGGGAGCCATGAGGGCCCCACGAGGCAGAGGGGCACGCCCTAGGGGGGTGGGCGCGCCCCTACCCTCGTGAGCTCCTCCTTCCTTCCTTGACGTGGGGTCCAAGTCCATTGGGTGGCTTTCGTTCCAAAAATAACTTGTCTAGTTGATTTCGTTCCGTTTCGACTCCGTCTGATATTCCTTTTCTTCAAAACACTGAAATAGGCAAGAAAACAGCAAATCTGGGCTGGGCCTCCGGTTAATAGGTGAGTCCCAAATGTAATATAAAAGTGGAAAATAAAGCGCAATATTGCCCAAAACAGTAGATAATATAGCATGGAGCAATCAAAAATTATAGATACGTTGGAGACGTATCAACCAGCCAGCATTTTGGAGTCGTCGAAGTGCATGATCCAATTGGAGTATGCGTCGTACTCTTTAGGTAGTTTGGCTTCCGTCCATTCAGCGACAAAGTCGGCCAATACTTGCGATTTAATGGCTTGGCGGGGTTTTTATGTTATGTCGAACGGGAGGAGCTCAATGGCCCATTTGGCAATCCGGCCCGTGGCGTCACGGTTGTTTATAATATCATTAAGTGGCACTTCCGAGGCTACTGTAATCGAACACTCTTGAACGTAGTGTCGCAGCTTCCGGGATGTCATGAATACCGCATAGGCTATCTTTTGATAATGTGGGTACCGTGACTTGCATGGAGTGAGGACAGTGGATACATAATATACCGGCTTTTGAAGGGGGAATTTATGTCCGTCCGCTTCTCATTCGACGACGAGCACTGCGCTTACAACCTGATGAGTTGCCGCAATGTACAACAGCATTGGTTCGCCGATGTTTGGCGCGGCCAGGATTGGGTTGGTTGCCAGTATGGCTTTTATTTCTTCCAATCCGGCTGTGGCAACGTCCGTCCACTCGAAGTGTTCGGTGCGCCGAAGGAGGCGATAAAGGGGTAATGCCTTTTCTCCTAAGCAGGAGATAAAGCGACTTAGAGCCGCCACACATCCAGTTAATTTCTGGATTTGTTTGAGGTCTGTTGGGGTAGCCAACTATGACAGAGCTCGGATTTTGGCCGGATTAGCTTCAATTCCTCTACTGGAGACAATGAAGCCCAGGAGCTTTCCGGTTGGTACGCCGAAAACGCATTTTTCCGGATTGAGCTTGATGTCATATTTTCGGAGGTTGTCAAATGTGAGCCTCAAGTCATCTTTTAGAGAGTCGACGTGTTTGGTTTTGATGACCACATCATCTACATATGCCTCTACTGTTTTGCCGATCTGTTTCTCCAGACATGTCTGAATCATGCGCTAATATGTTGCGCCGATGTTTTTGAGTCCGAAGGCATTGTGTTGAAATAGAAGGGGCCGTATAGTGTGATAAATGTCATTGCGGCTTGGTAGGACTCCGCCATCTTGATTTGGTGGTAGCCGGAGTATGCGTCGAGGAAACACAATGACTCGTGTCCTGCGGTAGCATCGATAATTTGATCAATGCGGGGGAGGGGGAAGGGATCCTTGGGCAGGCCTTGTTGAGGTCCTTAAAATCAACACACATGCGCCAGGATTTGTCCTTCTTTGGTACCATCACCAGGTTTGCTAGCCAGTCCGGGTGTTTTATTTCTCTAATGAATCCGGCCTCTAATAACTTGGCTAGTTCTTCTCCCATAGCTTGTCTCTTAGGTTCAGAGAAACGCCGAAGAGTCTGCTTGACCGGCTTGAATCCTTTTAGAATATTGAGGCTGTGCTCAGCCAGCCTGCGTGGGATTCCTGGCATGTCTGAGGGGTGCCAGGCAAATATGTCCCAACTCTCGCGTAGGAACTCTCGTAGTGCGGCGTCCACGGCGGGGTTTAGCTGTGCCCCGATGGAGGCTGTTTTTGTAGGGTCTGTTGGGTGGACTTGGAATTTGACTATTTCATCCGCTGGTTTAAAAGAGGTGGACTTGGATCTCTTGTCAAGTATCACGTCGTCCCTGTCCACTGTGGAGCGTAGCGCAGTTAACTCCTCGGCCAAAAGGGCTTCGGACAATGCCTCGAGGGCCAATGCGGCTGTTTTGTTTTCGGCATGGAGTGCTGTGTCCGGATCACTAGCGAGAGTGATGATTCCGTTGGGCCCAGGCATTTTGAGCTTCATGTACCCATAATGGGGTATGGCTTGGAAGATCGTGAACGCCTCCCATCCTAAAAGGGCGTGGTATCCACTACTGAACGGGGCCACTTGGAATGTAATTTCTTCGGACCTATAGTTCTCCGGCGTGCCGAATACCACATCTAATGTGATTTTCCCGGCACAGCGTGCTTCCCGACTGGGGATGATTCCTTGGAAGGTTGTGCTGCTTTGCTCAATGCGGTTCCAGTCTATTTCCATTTTTTGAAGAGTTTCCTCATAGATGAGGTTCAATCCACTGCCGCCGTCCATGAGTACTTTGGTGAGTCGAAAGCCGTCCACAATGGGACTGAGGACCAGTGCAGCTGGTGCTCGGGCTGTTCGGAATTTAGGTTCGTCACTGGCATTGAAGGTAATAGCCGTGTCACTCCATGGGTTCATTGCTGCCACGTGGCAGATTTCGGCGAGGCTGCGGAGTGTTCGCTTGCGCCTATTATTTGATGCGAAGGTTTTGAAGACTGTTAATACCGTATTGTTATCCACGGGATGATGCTCTGTGGTATTTGGGATGAGAAGATCCTCACCACTTTTGGCCACCTGCCGGAGTACCCAACATGCTCTAAGGCTGTGTGTTGGTGTGGTATCTGTTGTACTATGAATTTTGCAGGGGCCGTTGAGCCATCCCTCCAATACGGTTCCATTCCTTGTAGAGGGTTTTTGTTTCTTTGTAACTAACTCGGGTGTCTTATGATAGTGCACCCTTTTACTTCGGACTGGGTGTATATTCCGAGCCGGATTATCCCAAAATTTCGTTTCGGTTTTCCAGGCGCTTTCCATCGCACAGTACTTTCGTACTATGGACGCCAAGTCAGCGAAGCGTGATATGTCACGGCGACTTAAGGCATTAAGGATTCCCTTGTCCGTGCAATTATTGCAGAAAAATGAGACTGCGTCTTCCTCGCGACAGTCCTTAACCTTGTTCATCACAAGGAGGAATCTGGGCCAATAATGATGTACTGTTTCATGGGGCTCTTGCCTGATGTGGGAAAGATCGTTTATGTCTGGGTGGGTGGGTGGATTTGAGTCCGAACCCCTACCCGATCTGAGACACAGGGGTCGAGGAGTTTCCGATCTTGGAAGTTCGGATTCCGGGATGTTGCCCGATAAGTCTGGCCCGCTACCTGACTCTAGGTTCAGGGCTAGGGTGATGTCCCCCCGTAAACGGGTGTCCGGCTCGGAGAGTTCAGGAATCCGGACATAGTTAGTCCTCAAGATAGAGAAAGAATCGCCGCATTGTTCCTCCACCAGCGCAATATGATGGGTGACCGGTGGAGAGTTAATCTCCCTTTGATCGGGTTTAAGCCCAATCCAATCATAGTCTGTAGCGACTCCCAAGGTGGTGATACGATCCAAGAGCTCGTTTAGGGAAGAGAGCCGACGTGGAGGCTGTTTTTGATGACCCGAGAAGTCATCGTCGGCGCAGCGGCCGAACGGGCGATCATGATGAAACTGCCTAGTAGGAGAGTTTGGCCGAGAGCCAAGGCTCCCTCGACGGCAATGTTGTTTTTAACAACGAGACGAGGCATCCTTCCTTACGGCGATGGCACAGTGGAACTCTCAATGAAAGCACCAATGTCGGTGTCAAAACCGGCGGATCTCGGGTAGGGGGTCCCGAACTGTGCGTCTAAGGCGGATGGTAATAGGAGGCAGGGGACATGATGTTTTACCCAGGTCCGGGCCCTCTTGATGGAGGTAAAACCCTACATCCTGCTTGATTATTCTTGATAATATGAGTAGTACAAGAGTTGATCTACCACGAGATCAGAGAGGCTAAACCCTAGAAGCTAGCCTATGGTATGATTGTATGTTGTCCTACGGACTAAAACCCTCCGGTTTATATAGACACCGGAGGGGGATAGGGTTACACAGAGTCGGTTACAAGGAAGGATATCTACATATCCGTATTGCCAAGCTTGCCTTCCACGCCAAGGAGAGTCCCATCCGGACACGGGACGAAGTCTTCAATCTTGTATTTTCATAGTCCAACAGTCCGGCCAAAGGATATAATCCGGCTGTCCGGATACCCCCTAATCCAGGACTCCCTCACTCAACCTTGAGCAAGAGCATGAGTTCTTAAAAGCAATCAATGATTTTCTTTGCAAGAAAAATTCTTGTTACATTGCCAAGCGTTTACTCTTGTCTACTTACATGCCACAAGTTAAATCTAGCAACAAGAACAAGAAATATTCTTCTTCTAGTAGTAACAACAATCATGCTAAATCCAATGTTGTTGCTTCTAGTAGTTCTCTTGATTCCACTAATGATTCTCTTAGCCAAGTTACACTTCAGCAAGAAAATAGCTTACTGAAGGGAATTATAGATAAAGGTGTTTACAAGAGCCTTGCCGGAACTAAGCAATTTGAGGAAATTGTACGTAAGCAAGGAAGACACCGGAAGAATCAAGGTGTTGGTTTTGAACGAAAGTTCAATGCCAATGGAGTTGAGTGGGAAGAAGATCAATACCCCAGGATGAAGTTTGTTCCTCAACAAGAGAAGTATGATCCTACTTCTTTCCCATGAAGACAAGCTCAAGTTGATTTTCCACCACAAGACCACAAGCTAAAAGGCAAGGACAAGCTTCAAGAGGAGATTGATGCATTTGAAGAAGCACCTAAGGCCTTGGTCAAGTGGGTTCCCAAGACTACATCAAGTTCCACTTCATCAAGTACGACTACAACTCCAAGAAATTCCTATCAAGATGGTGTGGATCCCTAAGAAGAAGAACTAGAGAGTTCTTGAGGGTGACTCCGCCAACATACTTCACTCTTATCATCTTGGCAAGGACAAGTGCAAACAACTTCCATATCTTGCACTAGTTCAAGGAGTCACAAACCCTCTTGTTGGTAAGACAAGGGACAAGGTAATCTAATGCATTCATGGACATCATCCTATGTGAACATCACTTTATGTCTATGGATATCCTTGTTTGTTCCTTGTGGGACTAACCCATGTAGGTATTGAAAGTGCAACTCACTCCAAAGGATTGCTCCGAATGATCTACATCAACATTGAGCATCTACATCTTCAACACCTACATGAAGTCATCATCGACAAAACCCAAGGTTAGTTCATCCCTCTTAGGGGGGATATCACATCTAGGGGGAGCTTTACTCTAATCAATTGAGCTAAAGCAACTCTAATGATGTGAGCACAACAATGCTTTATGTAAAAGTGGCAACCCCACTTGTGCTTAAACGATAAGTATGACCTATGATCAAATGTTCTCATTTGACTCCTAAGTCAATATACTCATATATAGATGACCTAGTCATCGCCAAATTGCTTGATAGATGCTAGAGTGATTGTGCATGCTTTGTCACATATTTCATTTGTCATTTTATTGTGTGAGCATGTTGGATGCATATTTTACTCATCCGAGGACATCCATTTGTTTCTTTGATTGTTTGGCTTTTTCTCTTTTGCCAAATGGATGGACAAGAATGTCTAATAACACCCTCTAGCTATCTATGCTTTTCTCGTCTCAAACTCTATTCATGCTACATCACAAAGTTTGATCAAGTCAGATTCGAACCACTCTGTGTGAGGAGCACTTGGAGTCCCCGATTCGTCATAGACTTAAACTTCCAAAACCTCTTTGTGCATTTCGGTATGAACGAGTCATCTATTTCGGTCACACCGAGATCACTAAGTTGATCTAGGTTTTCAATCTCGGTGCAACCAATTAGAAATTTTCAGTCACACCGAGTTGCAGCAACCGCTTGTGATTCTGCATCTCGGTGCCACCGAGTTGTTCCACTCGGTCACACCGACAGGGTTGGGATATATAAACCCATGGGTGAGATTTTGGAAATTTCTTCGAAACCTCTCAGCCCGCGTGTGTCCTGCACTGCCGCCTCGGGTCTCCAGATCGTCCTCTCGCCGCCAGCGACCTCCCGCCGCCGGTTTCCATCGCCTCAACGGATTTTTGCCCCTCCGTTGCCGCTATAGCGAACTCCGCCGAATTAGGGGATGAGTTCGATCCTTTGTGCTATTCTTTTAACTCCGATTCATAGCACATTACTTTGCCATGATCATGACCACGTATGCAATCAATCTATCCACTGAAAACATCCTTTAAATTAGATTGGATTTGAAAATTTAGGGTTAGGTCTCCGCCGAACTCATCTCGAACTGACCGAATTGTAGAAATCGGTCTCACCGATTTGGCTTAGGTCATTGCAGTTGCACTTTCGGTCTGACCGAAAACTGCAAATCGGTGTGACCAAGTTCGATTCTTTGTGAAACCCTAGCAGTCTCGGTGCCACCGAACTGTGACTCGGTCTAACCGAGCTCACTAGTTTAGGTTCCAAAAGTTGCTTCGGTATCACCGAGTTTACAAATCGGTAGCTCCGAAATGCTTTCTGTGAAGAACTAAAACTAAGTTTTCAAGTCATCTTCTTGCAAAAACTCTGCACTTTGTGATGCTCATCCACTCTACCTCATCTATATGTATTCACATGGTCTGCTGTCAGTAAGTTTGTAGAGATGTCTGACCAGAGCGATAGCCAGAATAAGTCAGAGGAACGGTTGCAATTGAGTGAGGGCACTAGTCCCTCTAGCACTTCTGATGAGGGCAACAGGAGCACACCGAGCAACTTGCCCAAAGCAGCCACCAGGTCAAGGACAAAGAAAACCTCGGATTCTGAAGATGGAACTATGTGGCTGTTGAGGAGGAATTCAGCTCCAAGAAGAAGGTGTTGAAGTAAGAATATGGGTCAGCTGCCACAACTAAGCCTGGCTTGCACAAGAAGGCCCCTGCCAAGAGGGTGCCAACCTTGAAGGTTAGAGCCTCAACTACTGAAACCTCCAAGCCAACTAAAGAGGTTGTTGGAGAAGGAAAGAAGAGGAAGGAAAGGGTCAAGAAGACCACTGCTAGAGTGCTTGGTAGATCCTCCATTATGAGAGATCCAGAAGAAGAGGAGGAAGAGGATGCTGCACTAGCTCCCAAGTCTCAGAAACTTATGGGAGATGCAATTAAGTCAGGGGCTGCTCCATCTAAGCCCAAATCTGCTCCCAAGGCTACTGCTCAGAAACCCCCAAAACCCAAGAAGAACACCAGGAGTATACCTGCTGAGGAGAAGAACAAGGCCCCAGTGCCTGAAGTTGAAGAAGAGGAAGATGATTCTCTTGTTTTGAGGAAGTTGAAGCCCAAAATTCCTGACCACAATGATGCTCATCCAGTCGCTGAGGACATGCACATCAGGAAAGATGTAGGACTGAGATTGTGGAGACAGTCTGATCCCTATGCTGTTAGGAGGAGGACTGCAGTTGACTACAGATTCCATACAAAGGAACAACAAGACTTCTATGAGATAATTTTGCTTAACAAGAAGCCCATTGTGTGTGACATGAAATGGGTGGATTGATAATACATCCAGGAGAATGAACATCACTTCCCAGGAGTATATGACAACTTTAAGGCATGTGGAGTAGATGAGTTTGTTGGACAAAAGCTCACTAAATGGAATGATGAGCTGATCATGCAGTTTACTCCACTGCCCACTTCTATCCATATGGAAGGATAATATGGATGTCTGAGGGTACTAGGAACCAATCCACAGTTGAGGAGTGGGCCAAGCTAATCAATGCCCCCGAAGAACATGAAGATGACTTGGATGTGTATGCCACCAAGAAGAAAGACCACAACTCCATGGAAAACATGTACAAAGAGATCCCTGATAAGGCTTTGGAAACACATAAGCTTGGATCTGTACACTTCTTGTTGTCTGGTCTGCCTACCATTAACTAGATCTTAAGGCACACATTGCTACCCAAGTCAAGAGATCACAAGATGATCAGAGGACATTCTGTCAACCAGCTACAGATCTCTGATGTCCCTCAGAAGTTCAAAGTTATGAGTTTGATTATAGAGACGATGAAGAGGACTGTTGCTGATCAAAAGAGAAGTTGTGGGTATGCTCCACATATTCAGGAGCTCATCAATTCTAAGATGGGCACAAGAACTTATTTGCTGGACAAGGAGCATCTACCCTTACATCCTGAGTTTGAAGACAACACAGTTGTGATGAATGAGGAGGAACCATCATCAGCTCAAGTCCAGGAGAAGAGAGCCAAGGCAAAGGTTGAGAAAGCTGCAAGGATGCCAAGCGCAGAAGAAGCATCTCAAGTTTTCCTAAAGAGCAAGCAAGATCAATTAGGCTATCTGATTCAAGCTACACCGAGGATTGAGAAGGGCTTGGCCACCCTGACTCAGAATCAGGAGAGCCTAGAGAGGATTGTGGAGACAAAATTCTATGATCTTGACTTGAAGGTAACTGAGATTCAGACTGCAGTTGAGCAGCTTCAGGAGGAAGCAGAGGAGAGGAAAGGAAAGGCAAATACTGATGCTTTTCAGCGTGTGCCATGAGGTCCAAGGTCTTCTGCAGTGCCAGCTTCAGATGCTAGAGCTACAGTGTCAGCACCAGCAGCTACAGCTCCAGTGCCACCTCCAGCACCTACTCCACCTCCATCAGCTCCAACTACATCATCGGAAGCCTTCGTCCTTGGAGTTCTCTCTACACCACCTCCCGAAGACTAAGCCTGAGAGACGTATAGCACTATGCATTTTCGAACTTTTTGGTAACTTGTTGCCAAAGGGCAGAAATATGTATAGATCATAGGATTCGAGATAGTGTGTCTTGCTTTTTATCTCTCTTGCTTTTGGTTGAACTTTTTTATTGTGTGCTTGTGTGAGATACTTATTTGATCATGTGGTTGATCATTTGCTACCTTAATGCTTGTTGAATGATACTATCTTTTATATCTCATATATGATCATTCACTTGCTTGGTAATGAGTTCATGATTTTAATTTCTATCATTTTGAGCGCTCCACCAAGATGTATGTGACATGGAAGAGTAACCCATGAACCTAATCGATTGTGCATTTGCATTCAAAAGCAAATTTTAAATAATGCACAAATTTAGGGGGAGCTCTTGCTTATCACATACTTCACAAAGCGACAATGTATTTCAATCTTATTATCATTTGTCGAAGCTTTGATCTATATGTTGTCATCAATTACCAAAAAGGTGGAGATTGAAGGTGCAACTATCCCTGGGTGGGTTTGGTAATTCCTAACAACATACAGCTCATTGAGCTAATGCTATTTGAAAATAAATATTTCAGGAAAGCTCAATGATTGGCATGGCATGGATTAGAAAGCGGACCCCTCAAAATTCTAAGGACAAAAGATTGGCTCAAGCTCAAAGAACAAGACTCTACATTTTACTTTTAGTGATCCAAGATCACATTGAGTCCATAGGAAAAGCCAATACTATTAAAAGGGGGTGAGGTGTTGCTTAATGAGTTACTTGCTCAAAATGCTTAGTGATATGCTCCAAAAACCCTCAACTAATTAACCCTCAACTACTTTCTCATATCCACATATGTCCCAAACCAAAAGTCAAACTCGGCCCCACCGAAATCTTCTATCCGGCGCCACCGAGTTCACTTGACATCGCCACTACCAGAAACCCTAGTCACTTCGGTCTCACCGATAGGGATCTCGGTCTCACCGAGATGGGATTGCAAACTCTCTGTTTCCCTTTGTAACGTTTCGGTCTAACCGAGATGAGCGATCGGTACCACCGAGATTGCAATGCAAACTCTCTGTTTCCCTTTCGTAACGTTTTGGTCTAACCGAGATGAGCGAATCGGTCCCACCGAGTTTGCCTGACCAACTCTCTGTTTGTCTATTACCAAAATCGGTCCCACCGAATTTGTGTAATCGGTCTCACTGAGATTACGTTATGCCCTAACCCTAATGGAATCGGTCCCACCGAGTTGACATGTCGGTCCCACCGAAAATCCTAACGTTCACATTTTGAACTAAATTGGTCTGTCCGAGCTTTATATTCGGTCCCACCGAGTTTGGTGATTTGTGTGTAACGGTTAGATTTTGTGTGGAGGCTATATATACCCCTCCACCCACTCTTCATTCATGGAGAGAGCCATCAGAATATGCCTACACTTACAACATACATTTTTTGAGAGAGAACCACCTACACTTGTGTTGAGGTCAAGATATTCCATTCCAACCACATAAATCTTGATCTCTAGCCTTCCCCAAGTTGTTTTCCACTCAAATCATCTTTCTACGAAATCCAATCCTATGAGAGAGTTGAGTGTTGGGGAGACTATCATTTGAAGCACAAGAGCAAGGAGTTCATCATCAACACACCATCTATTACCTTTTGGAGAGTGGTGTCTCCTAGATTGGTTAGGTGTCACTTGAGAGCCTCCGTCAAGATTGTGGAGTTGAACCAAGGAGTTTGTACAGCCATGGAGATCGCCTACTTCGTGAAGATCTACCCTAGTGAGGCAAGTCCTTCATGGGAGATGGCCATGGTGGGATAGACAAGGTTGCTTCTTCGTGGACCCTTCATGGGTGGAGCCCTCCGTGGACTCGCGCAATCGTTACCCTTCGTGGGTTGAAGTCTCTATCAATGTGGATGTACGATAGCACCACCTATCGGAACCACGCCAAAAATCTCTGTGTCTACATTGCGTTTGCTCCCTCCAAACTCCTCCCTTTACCTTCATATGGAATTGTTTTACATTCCACTGCTATACTCTTAGAATTACATGTGTAGGTTGATTACTTGAATTGTGCTAAGTTGCTAAAATCTGCCAAGACTTAAAATTGGGAAAAGGCTAGATTCTTATTTGGTCAAGTAGTCTAATCACCCCCTCTAGACATACTTTCGATCCTACAAGGAGCAACCATAATACTTTTCAAGGCAATCTATCTAGCAGTACAAGAGTGGCGTGCAGAGGGATTCATCTTGTCCAGTTATTAATCCAGAAGAAAAAAGATGTAATGCATGTATTACGTTGTTTCAATCATCAGAAACTGTACCAAAACATGGCACACGGTGTTTACTTCAAACGTGATGAACCAAAACGTCATGTCATCAGAAACTGAAGCACCAAAACTGAAGCATTCAGATGTGGGGAAGCTCACTACGTTGGCCTGTGACTAGACTCCTCTTGCCGCTCTATGTTGAGATTCAGAGGTGTTGGGTGCTGGATGTTGGCACCTCCTCTTCTCTTGCCGATGTACCACCTACCTGCTGCAGCTTCTCCCTGGCTCGGTCCCTTCCTTCCTTTACACAAGCACATGAGAAGAAGCTGCCTGCACATCGCACGCACGCACGCACTCACGCATCAGAGGAAGAAGAAAAGAGAAAACAGAGGAAGAAGACAAGGAAGGGGAGGAGGGATCTGACCTAGGGCGCCATGGGTGGGGCTCGCTAGGGTTTTGGCCGGCGGTTGAAGTTGGACGCGGTGGCTGTGGGGTGGGAGGAGGATGCAGGTGCTTCATCGTGGAGAAGGAAGGAGCCTCAGCCCAGCCGGCGGCGTTCCTCTACTAGTCGCCGCTGCTCGACCACGGTGGCGTGCGAAAAGGAGGATCCTTTGCAGCGACGCAACTGGAGAGGAGACGACCTGGGGGAGGAAGAAGGCGGGCGCGACAAATTTGAAGAAATAAATTGTCAGTTTATTTTGCAAATTAACGTTCGTCCAGCCTAGCACGCTTTCCTTTGTTTATTTTTTTAACCTTTTTTTGCAAATTTTGAACAAATTTGAAATGTCGAATAATTTTGAAAACCCAAGCAATTTTAAAATTTCAAAAAATATTTGTCAAATGTGAAAAACATTTGAAATTCTGAACAGAATAAGAACAAAATTTGGTATTCCAAACAATTTCTTCACGGAAAAAATGAAAACGTGAACAAGTTTTGAAAATCACTAAACTGTTTTTAAAGTGTGGGCACATTTGAAAATTCAGAACATTTTTTCAAAAACACGAATAGTCTAGATTAGTTTTTTTAACCATAAATTTTCAAAAAAACAAATTGCAGATTAAAAAATGTTAACATTTGAAAAATGTTCATGCATTTCAAAAGAATGCTTATGATGTTTAAAAATGTATTATAAAAACGCTTCGTACCATTGAAAGAAATGTTTGTGGCAATTTTTTAAAAGAAACTTTTACCAGATAAATAACCCACGAAATTTTCTAAAAAAATTATGCAATGTAAAAAAATGTTGGGATAGTTTTTTCGAAAATTTTCATACAATTTAAAAAAATGATCAGCGGGGATTTGAAAAATGTTAACCATGTATTCTAAAAAATGATCAGGGTAGTATTTGAAAAAATATTCATTGTGTATTTAAAAAATGTTCAACGCATGTTAAAAAAATGTTCCCTGTGTATACCGAAAAATATGCATGTGTATTACAAAAGTTCACATGTATTTGAAAAAATACTACTAGATAGGGGTACTAGGTTGGGGAACGAGTTGTGTGCCGAAAGTGGACATGTAACTATGTCGGGCATGAGTTGCATGTTTGGGTTAATGGAACTGGGTCGGGCTGATTTGCGTGTTGGGGTTGGATAAGGAACTAGATAGGTGTCGGGGCAAGTTGCGTGTTGAGGTTGGACATGCAACTATATCGTGCGAGTTGCAAATTAGGGGTGAACATGCAACTAGATAGGAGCCGGAGGCAACTTTCGTGTCGAGGATGGACATGCAACTAGGTCAGTGAGTTGCATGTTCTGTTTGGACTTGCAGCTAGTACAAAAAATAGGTTGGGACCAGGTTACATGTTGATGGTGGACTTTATAGAGACAAGAAAAAAAGTGCCCCCATTACAATTCAGGAAAAGTTGCAACTAGGGAAAAAAAATATTTGGCCCTGTAGTTGCGCGTCGAGGTGGACATGAAAATTGCGAAATTATGAAAGAAAGAAAAATAAATAGAAAAGGAAGAAAATTAAAAATTAAAAAGGAGATCAACTTTTGAAAAAATAGAAAAATAAAAGGAAAATAGTGAAGAAAAATAAATAAAATAGAAAAATAGAGAAGAAAACAAAGCAAAAAATTGTATCCTATCTACTTGGACTGGCCCATCCGCGGGTTGCTTGTCATTGGCGTGTGTGAAGCGGTAGTGAGCGGCTTACATGGATTTTGGTTTGTTTGACCTAGCCCACGCGACACCCCATCATGTATTTAAAAAATGTTTTACTTGTATTTAAAGATGTTAATCATTTATTTAAAAACAATTCGTCATAAAGGTTCCTCCAAGAGCTTCCGCCTTCCTATTCTCAAAAACATTGCATTCACGGTGAAACAAAACAGTTGTGGAGGAAAAGAAAAGGATAATGTTGTATCTAGAAAACGCTTATAGTGGCCTTTGTCGATGGGACAAATGCTCCAGTGTATGCATTACAAGGCAACTAGCATTTTGTTATGGAAGATCGTGAAAGGATGTCTTGTTTTTATTGGAATTTTTTGGACATGCAATTACCCTCCAACAACGCCAATTCCACGACCAGACCCAACCACGCCGAGTTGCAGTAGCATTGAAGGCGTGAAAGGCAGTCGGGGGGCAACACTAGTAGTTTCGAATCAAGGGTGGGATGAAACAAACTATGGGCCAAGTTGCGAGTCAAAGGTGGACTTGCAACTGGAGTGGAAAATAAAGCATATGCCTAGTTGTGATTCGAGGGCGGGCTTACAAGCGGGAGAACTATGAGCTGAGTTGCGAGTCGAGGATGGACTTACAACTGGGATAACTATGTTACAACGAACCCAGTTGCGAGTCAAGGGTGGACTTGCAATTGGGATGAAAGATAAAACTCAGGCCCAATTATGAGTTAAGGGTGGGATTACAACTTGGATAAAACAAAACTACATGCATAGTTGCGACTCGAGGGTGGACTTGCAAGTGAGATGAAAAACAACAAAAAACATGCTTAGTTGCGAGTCTTGGGTGCACTTGCAATAAGGACGACAGCAAACTTTGGGCCTATTTGCGAGTCGAGGATGGACTTGCAATTGGGACAACAACAAACTATGGTCTCAATTGCCAGTCGAAGGCGGACTTGCAACTAGGACAACAACAAAACTCTGATCCTAGTTACGAGTCGAGGATGGACTTGCAATTAAAACAACTACGAAACAATGAGACTAGTTACGAGTCAAGGGTTGACTTGCAACAGGGACAACAACAAACCTCTGATCCCAGTTACAAGTCGAGGATGGACTTTCAGTTAAGACAACTACAAAACAATGAGACCAGTTACCAGCCAAGGGTCGACTTGCAACGGGGATGAAACAAACTATGGTCCCAGTTGCGAGTGAAGGGTGGACTTGCAACTGGGATGAAAAACAAAACACATGCCTACTCATGAGTCGAGGGTGGGCTTGCAACTGGGAGAACTATGAGCCCAGTTGCGAGTCGAAGGTGGACTTGCAACTAGAAGAACGACGAAACTATGAGCACCGTTGTGAGTCAAGGGAGACTTGCCACTGGGATGAAACAAATTACAGCCCCAGTTGTGTGTCAAGGGTGGACTGGCAACTGTAATGAAAGACAAAACACATGCGTAGTTGTGAGTCAAGGGTGCTCTTACAAGTGGCATAAAACAAACTATGGGCCTAGTTGCGAGTGAGGGTGGCCTTGCAACTGGGACAACTATATAAAACTATGATACGAGTTGCGACTCGAGGGTGGACTTGCAACTGGTACAACTACAAGCTACGAGTTTAGTTGCGAGTCAAGGGTTGACTTGCAACTGGGATAAAACAAACTACGGTCCCAGTTGCGAATAAAGGGTGAACTTGCATCTGGGATAAAAGACAAAACAAATGCCCAGTTGCGAGTCAAGGGTGGGCTAGCAACTGGGATGGAACAAACTACGGGCCTAGTTGCGAGTCAATGGTGGAGTTGCAACTGAGATGAAAAACACAAAACATTCCCGTTGCGAGTTGGGAGTGGTCTTGCAACTATGAAAACAACAAAATATGGGCCCAGTTGTGAGTCGAGGATGTGGACTTGCAACTGGGATAACGACAAACCTATGATCCCAGTTGTGAGTCCAGGATGGACTTGCAATTATGACAACTATGAAACAACGAGCTAGTTGCAACTGGGATGAAACAAACTATTGTATTAGTCGCGAGTCAAGGGTGGACTTGCAACTGGGATGAAAAATAAAGTACATGCCTAGTTGCGAGTCGAGGGTGGGCTTGCAATTGGAAGAACTATGAGCCCAGTTGCGAGTTGAAAGTGGCATTGCAATTGGGACAACTATGAAACAACGAGGCCAGTTGCGAGTCAAGGGTCTACTTGCAACTGGGACGAAAGAAATTACAATCCCAGTTGTGAGTCAAGGGTGGACTTGCAACTGGGATTAAAGAGATAACACATTCCAAGTTGGGAGTCATGGGTAGGCTTGTAACTAGGATAAAACAAACTACGGGCCAAGTTGCGAGTCGAGGGTGGACTTGTAACTGGGACAACTATATAAAACTATGATAGGGGTAGCAAGTCGAGGGTCGACTTGCAACTGGGACATCTACAAACTATGACACAAATTGCGGGTCAAGGATGGACTTGCAACTGGGATGAAAAAAAATCGCAGGCCTAATTGCGAGTCAATGGTGAGCTTGCAGTTATGATGAAACAAACTATGGGCTTGGTTGTGAGTCAATGGTGGACTTGTAACTGGGACAACTACATAAAACTGCGATACCAGTTGCGAGTAGAGGGTGGACTAGCAGCTGAGACAAAAAAAGGCGCTCCCCAGTTATGTGTCGAGGATGCACTTGTATCTGGGACAAAAAATGTGTTGAGTGAAGTTGCATGTCGGGGATGAACATGCAACTTGGACAAAAAATGGTCGCCTCCAAAGTTGCATATTGGTGGATTTGCAACTACGACAAAAAATAGGTTGGACCCAAATGCATTTTGGTGGTGGACATGCAACTAGAACAAAAGGGTCGGCTCTCCCCCCTTCCCCAATTGCATGTCAAGGATGAACTTGCAATTAGGAAAATACAGACATAGTGGCATGTCGGGATTAGACTTGCAACTGGAACAAAAGGGTCGAATCTTCCCCCTCCCCCAGTTGCATGTCACGGATGAACTTGTAATTAGGAAATATACATAGTGGCATGTCGAGATTAGAGTTGGAACTGTAACAATAATGGTTTCCCCTCCCAAAGTTGCATGTCGAGGGTAGACATACGAGTAGGACAAAAAGTGCCCCCACAGTTGCATGTCGGGGTGGGGTCGTAGTTGGAGACAAAAGTAGGTCCCCTACCCTCCCCCCCCCCCCCCCCCGTTTCGTATCGAGGGTGGACTTGGAACTAGGAAAACACGGACCCAGTTCCTTGTCAGGATTGGATTGCAACTTGTACAACAAAATAAGGCGGACCCGCAATTACTATCGTGGGTGGAGTTGCAACTCGAACAAAAAAGGACGAACCCATGTCCCATGTCGAGAGAGTGTGCTTGCAACTAGGACAAAAATGGATCAGACCTAGTAGCGTATTGAGGGATGAACTTGCAACTGGGACACAAAAGGCGGCCAAATTGTATGTCAGGGCTAGAGTCACAGCTAGGACAAAAAAAGATCACTCGATGAAAAAAATCCCTAGATGAAAATAGGGCAAAACGAGACAAAATACATCCGAGGTCACTAAATTGCATCATCACTGACTGTCATCTTCCTTGTCGCAAGGACAAAGATTGAACCCCCAGTCGAT
Organism: Triticum urartu; assembly: GCF_003073215.2. Lineage (NCBI taxonomy): Eukaryota > Viridiplantae > Streptophyta > Magnoliopsida > Poales > Poaceae > Triticum > Triticum urartu. The sequence goes on along the minus strand of NC_053027.1, from coordinate 409,788,994 downwards.
TCCCCTTCCTGCTCTCGTCAGCTCTACTTAAAGAAAACGGGGAATGGAAGAGAGACGGTGGCGAATGGAACTTGTACATTCAACTTATACCATGCAGGCCAAAAAGAAACGGGTCATCAAGATCACACCACGAAACTTCCCAACAAAAGATGCACGTGTTAACAGGGTCACAAGCGGACACATGACGTACAATGAGACAAGGGACGTACATGAAAAAACAAGTCATTATCAAGATTTGCACAACATTTAAAGCAAAGAGATTGAACGATCAGGAACTTAGATGAGACATTGCTAAATCTGTTTTAAGAAAATAGAAAAAATTTAAAAGGAAAAATAAAAATAAAAACATAAATTAAAAAATCATGAATTTTGAAAATAAATGAAAAATAAAAAATAAATTCAATAAGGGTCGGTTTAGTTTCAGGTCAAGGTGGACATGCCACTGGGTTGGGTGAGTTGTGTATGTCGTGGACATACATGCAACTTAGTCGGTTGAGTTTGAGGTAAAAAAAAGACATGTAACTGGGTTGAGTTGCGTGTAACAAATGAACATATTCATAGATGAAAAAAACAAGGATAAAAGATTCACAACAATCCTATAACACTCGTTGCATGACCGTGCACTGGCAAATTCCTTGCGTTTCTACCCTTTATGCTCATAAAGCTCTTTGTTTTTTTATGAAGGGTCATAAGGCTATCTACAAACAGAGGAGTGTCTAAAGTGAGTGAAACATAAAAATGATAAACACTTAAGAAAAGAAGGTTTGACACAGCCCATGTTATAAAAAAGATGTATGTATGACCAAGGCCCAATGCAAAAAAGGGGTTGGAAAAGCAACGACAACCAAATTTTCAAAAAAATCAACAACGACCACAACTGGATCGACGTGTTTGACACTGCGACGAGAAAAATCACGCGGGACAAGGCGACGCAGGGAAAACATGTACAAATCAAAGTGCGTGAATTTTAAAGACAAACAATCCAACGGTGGATGACTTAGATGTCCTAATCTTTGATGCCATCTTGCCAAGGAGGGCTTGACGACGGAGTAGACTTGATGATGACGCTTTCGACTAAGTGCTCCGGATGTGATGGGATACAAGCCTCCAATGCATCTACCATGGTGAATGAGTTCCCTCGTTGCCCGATCCTTTATGAAAAAATATGTTGGATGAGTTTCAAAAAAGACATTATTATTGGCAGATAAACGAGACATAGATGCAAGGTTCTTGTTGACTTGTGGGACATGAAGAACATCTTTTAGAACTAGATCACATTTAAGAGTAGGGGAATTAATAGATGCTTGACCAATGTGAAAAATATCCATACCTCCACTGTTTACGGTGTGAATTTCATCATTGCCGAAGTATCTCTCCCTCATGGAGAGCTTCTCAAGCTCATTAGTGACATGATTAGTGGCCCCCGAGTCGGCGTACTAGACCGTGCCATCACCTCCTTGCTCCCTGATTGCAGCGGCGACATGACGAGCATCAAGGACATAGTCTTCATCGTAACCATGCCAACAGTCCATGACCTCGTGGCCCGGTTTCTTGCATAATTGGCGCCGAACGCAGTTGTTGGAGAAAGAACCAGAGGAGGCATTATTGTTGTTGAAGCCATCCCCTCCAGATCGGGCAGGAGCATTGTTGTTGGTGTAGCCGCTCCCGCCTGGTCGCGTGCCTGAACCGTTGCCACGGCCGCCGCCGCTGTTGCTGCGGTTCCTCCCCTGGTGATCGCGCCCACGGCCAGCACCACGGCCATGCGAGTCAGCATTGGCTGAAGACTGGTGCACATTCATCCCATGGAGAATATTGAGGCATGCATCGAAGCCGAGAGGCTGCGTGTATAGCTCCTGGACAGACACGGGTTCAACCCGCGCAGCAAGGGCCGACACGACGGGGTTGTAGTCGAGGTCGAGGTCGAGGCCGACCAGAACTTGGGAGACGATCTCGCCTCTTGTCATCGGGGCTCCGGTGTAGGCGATCTCATCTGTGAGCATCTTGATCTTGGCTAAATAATCTGCCATGGATATGTTTCCCTTCTTGAGGTTTGTGAGTTCTATCCGAGTGTTGATTGCTTGCGCTTCGGTTTGGGCAGCAAACATGGCTTCGATCGATGCCCACACCTCCGCCAGTGTCTGAAGAGTAACTACATGTGCAAGAATTTCGCAAGACAGAGAACCCATCAGAAAGCCTTGAACCTGCTACTTCTGTGCATACTAGAGAATGCGGGCGAAATTGACAATCTGCTCCTCCTTCCCATCCTTGGTGATGGTGAGGGTTTCCGATGGCGCCTGGCTCGCCGGATTAGGGTGGTGGCCCATCTGTGCACCCTTGATTTGGGGCAGCACGATGGCCTTCCACATGAGGTAGTTGCTCCTCGTAAGCTTCTCCTAGGGGGTGATCCGATGGATGTGGCAAAGGATGGATTGGAGGAGGAGGAAGGGGCGAAGGTGGATGCTGATGCGAGGGACGTGGCGAGGGCACTCATGGTGCTGGGGTGGTGGAAGCGGTGGTCATGGCGATAGGTTGAAGAACGGCTTGGCTAGATGCGATCTCCTCTCGATCTTAGGAAGAAGTCGCTTTGATTACCATGTAAAGATATTTGGGAAGCGTAGAACCCTTTTCTCGGGCCGCACTTGTATTTATATGGGCAATGTCGTAGCTTACAAGATGAAAACGATCGATAAATCAATTACAGAAGGTCGGTAGAAAGGGTTGGAACAGAAGAAGAGATAGAAGAGGAATACAAGTTTAAACAAGAGTTCTATCTCTATACAATTAATCCAACAAGGCTACCATCGTCGGGCTCTCAATTTCGTGCCTGTTAGAAGGGAGAGGGGGGATTGGTGGAATAGTTCATTGTATTGCTTAAGCCTCATGGGCATATATATAGGAGTACAACCATCTACTTGGAGTACAAGACAAGCCAGAACAAATCCTAGTCTATCTCGTCTTTCCTAATAAACATTATACTCAACATCCCCCCACAGTCACAACGGTAGCGACGCAGACGATGAGACTGGAGAAGAATCCGAAGGCACACCGACGGACCCCCCCCCACACACACACAGTCGTAATGGTCGACGCATCGCGGAGTCATGGCTGGAGTGGAAACCAACGAGGTTTGCTCAAGCAGGCGGTAGCCCTTTGTGCCGTTTGTCGATGTAGCCGAGAGCGTGGGTGGTGTAGCCATGGTCGAGATAGCCGTGCGAAGAATGCCGTGGTCGATGTCGGGTCTGGGTAGCCTGTGTCGAGGAAGTCGCCGTGGAGCCGCGGGCGCAAGGGGGCGCCGAGTTAGCATGGGCGCAGTGGTGTCGAAGTAGTGGTGCACCGGGAAGAATATGTTGTTGACGACGCGTCACGGTGGGTTTGCCAAGCCCCGGGACACATCATGGACGAAGGCACGCACCAGTGTTGCCAGCACGGGCATGCATAGATGAACGAATACGAAGTTGATGAAGCACCGACCACGCTTGCCAGGCCCAGGGACACGTCGTGGATGAAGGCACGCATCGGTGTTGCCAGCACCGGGCATGTGAAGACTGGGACCTGCACGAGCTGTACGCCATGTCAAAGAAGTCGGAGAGGCCAGCAGAGAAGGATTTGACGACGGTTGCGGCGCCAATCAGCGTGAGGCCAATGTCGCCCGCGGTTGTCGGAGTAGATGAAGCGATCAAGGTAGATGACAGCGACGCGGGCGGCGGGCTGGTGTTGGACGAAGACGAAGGGGGTGGACAGGCGGGTGCGGCGGCTACAGGGGTAGCGGCGGCGGCTGATGTCTACTACACAAGCTTCTTCCTGTAGACGTTTTTGGGCCTCCAAGTGCAGAGGTTTGTAGGACAGTAGCAATTTTCCCTCAAGTAGATGACCTAAGGTTTATCAATCCGTAGGAGGCGTAGGATGAAGATGGTCTCTCTCAAGCAACCCTGCAACCAAATAACAAAGAGTCTCTTGTGTCCCCAACACACCCAATACAATGGTAAATTGTATAGGTGCACTAGTTCGGCGAAGAGATGGTGATACAAGTGCAATATGGATAGTAGATATAGCTTTTTGTAATCTGAAAATATAAAAACAGCAAGGTAACTAATGATAAAAGTGAGTGTAAACGGTATTGCAATGCGTTGAAACAAGGCCTAGGGTTCATACTTTCGCTAGTGCAAGTTCCCTCAACAATACTAACATAATTGGATCACATAACTATCCCTCAGCATGCAACAAAGAGTCACTCCAAAGTCACTAATAGCGGAGAACAAACGAAGAGATTATGGTAGGGTATAAAACCACCTCAAAGTTATTCTTTCCAATCAATCCGTTGGGCTATTCCTATAAGTGTCACAAACAGCCCTAGAGTTCGTACTAGAATAACACCTTAAGACACAAATCAACCAAAACCCTAATGTCACCTAGATACTCCAATGTCACCTCAAGTATCCGTGGGTATGATTATACGATATGCGTCACACTATCTCAGATTCATCTATTCAACCAACACATGGGACCTCAAAGAGTGCCCCAAAGTTTCTACCAGAGAATCACGACGAAAACGTGTGCCAACCCCTATGCATAGGTTCATGGGCGGAAACCGCAAGTTGATCACCAAAACATACATCAAGTGAATCAGGTGATATCCCATTGTCACCACAGATTTGCACGGCAAGACATACATCAAGTGTTCTCAAATCATTAAAGACTCAATCCGATAAGATAACTTCAAAGGGGAAACTCAATCCATTACAAGAGAGTAGAGGGGGAGGAGAAACATAAGATCCAACTATAATAGCAAAGCTCACGATACATCAAGATCGTGCAAAATCAAGAACACGAGAGAGAGAGAGAGATCAAACACATAGGTACTGGTACATACCCTCAGCCCCGAGGGAGAACTACTCCCTCCTCATCATGGAGAGCACCGGGATGATGAAGATGGCCACCAGAGAGGGATTCCCCCTCCGGCAGGGTGCCGGAACGGGTCTAGATTGGTTTTCGGTGGCTACAGAGGCTTCTGGCGGCCGAACTCCCGATCTATTGTGCTCCCCGATGTTTTTAGGGTATATGGAGATATATAGGCGGAAGAAGTACGTCAGGGGGGCCACGAGGGGCCCACGAGGGTGGAGGGCGCGCCCAGAGGGGGTGGGCGCGCCCCCCTGCCTCGTGGCCTCCTCGTAGGTCCCCTAACGTGCACTCCAAGTCTTCTGGGCTTCTTCTGATCCAAAAATAAGTTCCGTGAAGTTTCAGGTCAATTGGACTCCGTTTGATTTTCCTTTTCTGCGATACTCTAAAACAAGGTAAAAACAGAAACTTGCACTGGGCTCTAGGTTAATAGGTTAGTCCCAAAAATCATATAAAATAGCATATAAATGCATATAAAACATCCAAGGTTGATAATATAATAGCATGGAACAATCAAAAATTATAGATACGTTGGAGACGTATCAACATCCCTAAGCTTAATTCCTACTCGTCCTCGAGTAGGTAAATGATAAAAACAGAATTTTTGATGTGGAATGCTACCTAACATATTCATCATGTATTTCTATTTATTGTAGCAAGAATATTCAGATCCATAAGATTCAAGACAAAAGTTTAATATTGACATAAAAATAATAATACTTCAAGCATACTAACTAAGCAGTTATGTCTTCTCAAAATAACATGGCCAAAGAAAGCTATCCCTACAAAATCATATAGTCTGGCTATGCTCCATCTTCACCACACAAAATATTTAAATCATGCACAACCCCGATGAAAAGCCAAGCAATTGTTTCATACTTTTGATGTTCTCAAACTTTTTCAATCTTCACGCAATATATGATCGTGAGCCATGGATATAGCACTATAGGTGGAATAGAAGGGTGGTTGTGGAGAAGACAAAAAGGCAGAAGATAGTCTCACATCAACTAGGTGTATCAACGGGCTATGGAGATGCCCATCAATAGATATCAATGTGAGTGAGTAGGGATTGCCATGCAACGGATGCACTAGAGATATAAATGTATGAAAGCTCAACAAAAGAAACTAGTGGGTGTGCATCCAGCTCGCTTGCTCACGAAGACCTAGGGCATTTTGAGGAAGCCCATCATTGGAATATACAAGCCAAGTTCTATAATGAAAGATTCCCACCAGTATATGAAAGTGACAACATAGGAGACTCTTTATCATGAATATCATGGTGCTACTTTGAAGCACAAGTGTGGTAAAAGGATAGTAGCATTGCCCCTTCTCTCTTTTTCTCTCATTTTTTATTTTTTTATTTGGGCCTTTCTCTTTTTTTGATGGCCTCTTTTATTTATTTATTTTCGTCCGGAGTCTCATCCTGACTTGTGGGGGAATCATAGTCTCCATCATCCTTTCCTCACTGGGACAATGCTCTAATAATGATTATCATCACACTTTTATTTACTTACAACTCGATACTTAGAACAGGATATGACTCTATATGAATGCCTCAGGTGGTGTACCGGGATGTGCAATGACTCATGAGTGACATGTATAAAAGAATTATGAATGGTGGCTTTGCCACAAATACGATGTTAACTACATGATCATGCAAAGCAATATGACAATGATGAAGCGTGTCATAATAAATGGAACAGTGGAAAGTTGCATGGCAATATATCTCGGAATGGCTATGGAAATACCATGATAGGTAGGTATGGTGGCTATTTTGAGGAAGGTATATGGTGGGTTTATGATACCGGCGAAAAGTGCACGATATTAGAGAGGCTAGCAATGGTGGAAGGGTGAGAGTGCGTATAATCCATGGACTCAACATTAGTCATAAAGAACTCACATACTTATTGCAAAAATCTATCAGTTATCAAAACAAAGTACTACACGCATGCTCCTAGGGGGATAGATTGGTAGGAAAAGACCACCGCTCGTCCCCGACCGCCACTCATAAGGAAGACAATCAATAAATAAATCTTGCTCTGACTTCATCACATAACGGTTCACCATACATGCATGCTACGGGAGTCACAAACTTCAACACAAGTATCTCTCAAATTCACAACTACTCACTAGCATGACTCTAATATTACCATCCTCATATCTCAAAACAATCATCAAGTATCAAACTTATCATAGTATTCAATGCACTTTATATGAAAGTTTTTATTATATCCCTCTTGGATGCCCGTCATATTAGGACTAAATTCATAACCAAAGAAAACTACCATGCTGTTTAGGACTCTCAAAATTATATAAGTGAAGCATGAGAGTTCATCTATTTCTACAAAATAAAACCACCACCGTGCTCTAAAAGGATATAAGTGAAGCACTAGAGCAAATGACAAACTACTCCGAAAGATATAAGTGAAAATCAATGAGTAGTCGAATAATTATGCAACTATATGAAGACTCTCTAATATTTAATAATTTCATATCTTGGTATTTTATTCAAACATAAAGCAAAACTAAATAAAATGAATGCTCCAAGCAAAACACATATCATGTGGTAAATAAAAATATAGCTCCAAGTAAAGTTACCGATGAACGAAGACGAAAGAGGGGATGCCTTCCGGGGCATCCCCAAGATTAGGCTCTTGGTTGTCCTTGAATATTAACTTGGGGTGCCTTGGGAATCCCCAAGCTTAGGCTCTTGCCACTCCTTGTTTCACAATCCATCGAATCTTTACCCAAAACTTGAAAACTTCACAACACAAAACATAAATAGAAAACTCGTAAGCTCCGTTAGCGAAAGAAAACAAAACACCACTTCAAGGTACTGTAATGAACTCATTCTTTATTTATATTGGTGTTAAACCTACTGTATTCCAACTTCTTTATGGTTTATAAACTCTTTTACTAGCCATAGACTCATCAAAATAAGTAAACAACACATGAAAAACAGAATCTGTCAAAAACAGAACAGTCTGTAGTAATCTGTAACTAATGCAAACTTCTGGAACCCCAAAAATTATAAAATAAATTGCTGGACGTGAGGAATTTATCTATTAATCATATTCAAAAAGAATTAACTAAATAGCACTCTAAAATAAAAAATGGCAGCAATTCTCGTGAGCGCTAAAGTTTCTGTTTTTTACAGCATGATCGCAAAGACTTTCCCCAAGTCTTCCCAAAGGTTCTACTTGGCACAAACACTAATTAAAAGCATAAAAACACATCTAAACATAGGATATATGAATTATTTATTACTAAACAGGAACAAAAAGCAAAGAATAAAAATGAAGTTGGGTTGCCTCCCAACAAGCGCTATCGTTTAACGCCCCTAGCTAGGCATGATGATTTCAATGATGCTCACATAAAAGATAAGAATTGAAACATAAAGAGAGCATCATGAAGAATATGGCTAGCACATTTAAGTCTAACCCTCTTCCTATGCATAGGGGTTTTGTGAGCAAACAACTTGTGGGAACAATAATCAACTAGCATAGGAAGGTAAAACAAGCATAACTTCAAAACTTTAAGCACATAGAGAGGAAACTTGATATTATTGCAATTCCTACAAGCATATATTCATCCCTCATAATAATTTTCAGTAGCATCATGAATGAATTCAACAATATAACCAGAACCTAAAGCATTCTTTTCATGATCTACAAGCATAGAATTTTTATTACTCTCCACATAAGCAAAATTCTTCTCATTCAGGATAGTGGGAGTATCATAAGAGACTTGAATACTATAAATTGTTTCCACATTAAAAAAGTAATGTTCAGAGAATGGGTAATCATAATCATGACAAGTTTTATAAATATAATCACTACTTTTTATAGCATAAGTATCATCACAATAATCATCATAGGTAGGAGGCATGCTATCATCATTATAAATTTGCATATCAAAACTTGGGAGACTAAAAATATCATATTCATTAAACGTAGCATCCCCAAGCTTGGGACAGGCATTAATTGCAGCAAATATATTCTCAAAAACATCATCTTCATCAAACATAGCATCCCCAATCTTGGGCCTTTTCATATCATAAGCATAATCACTATCATAATTAATAGTATGGATAGCACCAATAGTATAGCAATTAGCATATTCTTCCAAGCAAGTGCCAAAAAGATTTTCAAGATCATAAGAAGTACCATTATCTTCCACAATTATATTTTCATAAGGCACAATAGTAATAGGAGCAGCATTATTTGGGGGAGATATCTTTTTACCTCTCTTCCTTTTTCTTTTCTTCTTCTTCACCACATCACGTGTGGGTTCAATCCTCTTTTTGGAGCTCCTTATTAATGAGATTGGTTGAATAGGAGGCTCCTCCTCGTTACCTGATTCATCATAAGAAATAATAGGAGGGTATTGGGAAGCCTCTTCCCTTTCATTAGTATTCTCTTCATCTTTTATTTGTTTTCTTTTCTTTATGTAGTTGGCAATATAAGGATTTTCAATACAATTCACCGCACAATACATATAAATTTTCTCTAGATCAAAATCAAGAAATCTATCAAGATTAAACTTTGGAATACCCTCAGTTATACGTTTCATTTCCTCATAACCCAAAAGAAGACTAAGCTCTTTATAATGCTCAAGGGTAATCAAATTATCACAATTTTTGGATACGATTCAGTCATGAAACAATTTGCATTGGAGAATTAAATGACCATGTTCATTGCAAAGTTCACAAGGGGCACGAAAAATATTGAATTTTTTAGCACAATCATCAAGACTTTCTTGCAACATTTTAGTTTCTAAGTACTTATGCCTCTTGCAATATCTATCTTCCCTATTTGGTGTGTACTTACAAATCCAATGCACTCCACAAAAATTGACATGTTTATAGGAGGCATTTTCATCATAACTACTGCAATCATCATTAGTATCATGGATATTCAAAGAATTCGTACTAACAACATTGCAATCATGCTCATCATTCAAATATTTAGTGCCAAACATTTTATAGATTTCTTCTTCTAGCACTTGAGCACAATTATCCTTTCCATCATACTTACGAAAGATATTAAAAAGGTGAAGCGTATGAGACAAACTCAATTCCATTTTTTATAGTTTTCTTTTTATAAACTAAACTAGTGATAAAACAAGAAACTAAAAGACTCGATTGCAAGATCTAAAGATATACCTTCAAGTGCTAACCTCCCCAGCAACGGCGCTAGAAAAGAGCTTGATGTCTACTACACAACCTTCTTCTTGTAGACGTTGTTGGGCCTCCAAGTGCAGAGGTTTGTAGGACAGTAGCAAATTTCCCTCAAGTGGTGACCTAAGGTTTATCAATCCGTAGGAGGCGTAGGATGAAGATGGTCTCTCTCAAGTAACCCTGCAACCAAATAACAAAGAGTCTCTTCTGTCCCCAACACACCCAATACAATGGTAAATTGTATAGGTGCACTAGTTCGGCGAAGAGATGGTGATACAAGTGCAATATGGATAGTAGATATAGGTTTTTGTAATCTGAAAAATATAAAAACAGCAAGGTAACTAATGATAAAAGCGAGCGTAAACGGTCTTGCAATGCGTTGAAACAAGGCCTAGGGTTCATACTTTCACTAGTGCAAGTTCCCTCAACAATACTAACACAATTGGATCACATAACTATCCCTCAACATGCAACAAAGAGTCACTCCAAAGTCACTAATAGCGGAGAACAAACGAAGAGATTATGATAGGGTACGAAACCACCTCAAAGTTATTCTTTCCAATCAATCCGTTGGGCTATTCCTATAAGTGTCACAAACAGCCCTAGAGTTCGTACTAGAATAACACCTTAAGACACAAATCAACCAAAACCCTAATGTCACCTAGATACTCCAATGTCACCTCAAGTATCCATGGGTATGATTATACGATATGCGCCACACAATCTCAGATTCATCTATTCAACCAACACATGGGACCTCAAAGAGTGCCCCAAAGTTTCTACCGGAGAATCACGACGAAAACGTGTGCCAACCCCTATGCATAGGTTCATGGGCAGAACCCGCAAGTTGATCACCAAAACATACATCAAGTGAATCACGTGATATCCCATTGTCACGACAGATATGCACGGCAAGACATACATCAAGTGTTCTCAAATCATTAAAGACTCAATCCGATAAGATAACTTCAAAGGGGAAACTCAATCCATTACAAGAGAGTAGAGGGGGAGGAGAAACATAAGATCCAACATAATAGCAAAGCTCGCGATACATCAAGATCGTGCCAAATCAAGAACACGAGAGAGAGAGAGAGAGATCAAACACATATCTACTGGTACATACCCTCAGCCCCGAGGGAGAACTACTCCCTCCTCGTCATGGAGAGCACCGGGATGATGAAGATGGCCACCGGAGAGGGATTCCCCCTCCGGCAGGGTGCCGAAATGGGTCTAGATTGGTTTTCGATGGCTATGGAGGCTTCTGGCGGCGAAACTCCTGATCTATTGTGCTCCCCGATGTTTTTAGGGTATATGGAGATATATAGGCGGAAGAAGTACGTAGGGGGGCCACGAGGGGCCACGAGGGTGGAGGGCGCGCCCATCGGGGGTGGGCGCGCCCCCTGCCTCGCGGCCTCCTCGTAGGTCCCCTGACGTGCACTCCAAGTCTTCTGTGCTTTTTCTGATCCAAAAATAAGTTCCATGAAGTTTCAGGTCAATTGGACTCCGTTTGATTTTCCTTTTCTGCGATACTCTAAAACAAGGTAAAAACAAAAACTGGCACTGGGCTCTAGGTTAATATGTTAGTCCCAAAAATCATATAAAATAGCATATGAATGCATATAAAACATCCAAGGATGATAATATAATAGCATGGAACAATCAAAAATTATAGATACGTTGGAGACGTATCAGCGGCCGTAGAAGAGCGGCGACAGCCTGACGGCGTCGGCGGCCAGGTTAGAAGCGCGGCGGCGATTCTTGAAGTAGGCGAAGAACCCTGACAGCATGATGAAGACCGGCACGGGCGGTGGTGTTCCCGCACCAAGGAAGACGGCGCGGAGCATACCATGGGAGTTCGACGCGCAGTGACGGCGGAGCGGACCGCGGGCCACGGCGCTCCGGCCCGAAGGGGCGACGCAGCGGCGACAGGCGGGTCGGGGCGACAGCGGGAAGACTGTTGGGTGGCTGCAGGGACCGCTGGCTGCGACGCTGCGGTCTGAAGGGGCAACACAACGGCGGTTCACGAGTCGGTGCAACCGCGGGAACGGCCTCGGGGCGGCGGCGGGGACTGTGTATCGCGACACTACGGCCCGAAGGGGCGACGCAGCGACGACGCACGAGTCGATGCAGCCACGAGGAGAACCATGGGGCGGCGGCGCTGCGGCCCGACAAGGCGACGCAGCGGCAGCCCGATGCTCAATCGGCGGAGAGGCGCGCTGAACTCAGGGACTATCTTCACAGGACTTGCGGAGGTGCACGTAACTGACGGGCCAGGTCGGTCGCGCGGTGTAGATGAGGCGGATCGCAGTGGCGAGCGGGTGATCAAGCTGATCGCGCGCGAGGTCGGGGACGCTGCCCGGTGGAGGCGTGGTGGCAGCGGAGTCTGAGATGAAGCCAGCGACGACGGGCGGCGTGGGACGTCGTGCGGACGAGCTTGTCAACACCGGCACCCGGGCAGCCAAAGCAACGCCGGCGCCCGGGCAGCGAGGCCCGAGCGACCAACAGAGCAGTGGCGCCTGAGTTGAGGCTGCCGACGAGCCTGACGCAGCCGTCCCGACACAGCCGAGGCGAGGCCGGCGAGGTAGACCGCCGGGCCGCCATGCAGACGCGGCAGAGGCGGGTGATGTGGATCGATGGGCGGGCCGGCGTGCGAGTGATACGTCCATTTTGCATCATGCTTTTATATCAATATTTATCACATTATGGACTGTTATTTCACTTTATGTCACAATACTTATGGCTATTCTCTCTTATTTTACAAGGTTTACACAAGGAGGGAGAATGCTGGCAGCTGGAATTCTGGTCTGGAAAAGGAGAAAATATTAGAGACCTATTCTACGCAACTCCAAAAGTCCTGAAACTCCATGGAACGTCTTAAAAGAAATAAAGAAAAATCCACCATGGTGACGATGGTGACGATGGTGATCCAATCTAGACTCCATGGAACTCCAAAAGTTCTGCCGGGGATACTTCCCTCCCGGAGGGGGAAATCATCACCATCGTCATCACCAACGCTCCTCTCATTGGGAGAGGGCAATCTCCATCAACATCTTCACCAGCACCATCTCATCTCCAAACCCTAGTTCATCTCTTGTATCCAATTCTTGTCTCAAAGTCCGGGATTGGTGCTAGTAGGTTGCTAGTAGTGTTGATTACTCCTTGTAGTTGATGCTAGTTGGTTTAATTGGTGGAAGATCATATGTTCAGATCCTATATGCATATTATTACCCCTCTGATTATGAACATGAATATGCTTTTTGAGTAATTATGTTCGTTCCTGAGGACAAGGGAGAAGTCTTGCTATGAGTAGTCATGTAAATTTGGTATTCGTTTGATATTTTGATAAGATGTATGTTGTCTAGCCTCTAGTGGTGTTATGTGAACGTCGACTACATAACACTTCACCATTATTTGGGCCTAGAGGAAGGCATTGGGAAGTAATAAGTAGATGATGGGTCGCTAGAGTGACAGAAGCTTAAACCCTAGTTTATGCGTTGCTTCGTAAGGGGCTGATTTGGATCCATATGTTTCATGCTATGGTTAGGTTTACCTTAGTACTTTTGTTGTAGTTGTGGATTCTTGCAATAGAGGTTAATCATAAGTGGGATTCTTGTTCAAGTAAGAACAGCACCCAAGCACCGGTCCGCCCACATATCAAATTATCAAAGTATCGAACGTGAATCATATGAGCGTAATGAAAACTAGCTTGACGCTCCCATGTGTCCTCGGGAGCGCTTTTCCTATTATAAGAGTTTTCTCCGGCTTGTCCTTTGCTACAAAAGGATTGGGCCACCTTGCTGCACTTTATTTACTTTTGTTACTTGTTGCTCATTACAATTTATCCTATCACAAAACTATCTGTTACCACTTATTTCAGTACTTGCAGAGAATACCTTGCTGAAAACCGCTTATCATTTCCTTCTGCTCCTCGTTGGGTTCGACACTCTTACTTATCGAAAGGACTACGATAGATCCCCTATACTTGTGGGTTATCAAGACTCTTTTCTGGCGCCGTTGCCGGGGAGTGTAGCGCCTTTGGTAAGGAAAAAATTATATGGTGTGCTGAAATTTACTGTCACTTGTTACTATGGAAAGTAATTCTCTGAGGGGCTTGTTCGGGGTATCTTCACCCCGTCCAGTAGAGCAAAGAGTTGCTCCTCAACCTACTGAACCTATTGAAAATGAAATTCCTTATGAGTATCCTTCGGGTATGATAGAAAAACTGCTAGCTGATCCTTTTACAGGAGATGGAACAAAGCATCCTAATGAGCACTTAATATGTGGATGAAGTTTGTGGATTATTTAAGCTTGCAGGTATACCCAATGATGTTGCTAAGAAGAAGGTCTTCCCTTTTTCTTTGAAGGGAGACGCATTGGTATGGTATAGGCAATGTGATGATATGAGATCATGGGACTATAAAAGATTGAAGTTGGAATTTCATCAAAAGTATTACCCTATGCATCTTGTTCATCGTGATCGCAATTATATATATAATTACTAGCCTCGCGAAGGAGAAAGCATCGCTCAAGCTTGGGGGAGGCTTAAATCAATGTTATATTCATGCCCCAATCATGAGCTCCAGAGAGAAATAATTATGCAAAGTTTTTATGCTCGGCTTTCTGAAAACAATCGCAACATGCTTGATACTTCTTGTGCTGGCTCTTTTATGATGAAGACTATTGAATTCAGATGGAATTTATTGGATAGAATTAAACGCAACTCTGAAGATTGGGACCTCGACGAAGGTAAGGAGTCAGGTATGACACCTAAGTTTGATTGTGTTAAATCTTTTATGGATACCGATATTTTCCGTAAGTTTAGCACTAAATATGGACTTGACTCTGAGATAGTAGCTTCTTTCTGTGAATCTTTTGCTACTTATGTTGATCTCCCTAAGGAGAAGTGTTTTAAATATCATCCTCCCATAGAAGTAAAAGTAGTTGCACCTATTAAAGTTGAAGAAAAGACTGTCACTTATAATGATCCTATTGTTCCTACTTCTTATATTGAGAAACCACATTTCCCTGTTAGAATAAAGGATCATGCTAAAGCTTCAACTGTTGTTCGTAAAAGCAATATTAGAACTTATACACCTCCTGAGCAAGTTAAAGTAGAACCTAATATTTCTATTGTTAAAGATCTCTTGTCTGATAATATTGATGGGCATGTTATTCAGTTCGAAGGTGAAACTGCTAAAATTGCTAAGCCTTGTGCTAAAGATAAACATAGGCCTGTGGTAGGCGTGCCTGTTATTTCTGTTAAAATAGGAGATCATTGTTATCATGGCTTATGTGATATGGGTGCTAGTGCTAGTGTTATACCGCATACTTTATATGAAGAAATTAAGAATGAAATTGCACCTACTGAGTTAGAAGATATTGATGTCACAATTAAACTTGCCAATAGAGATACTATTTTAGCAATGGGAATTGTTAGAGATGTTGAAGTCTTGTGTGAGAAAACTAAATATCCTGCTGATTTTCTTGTTCTTGGTTCCCCACAAGATAGCTTTTGTCCCATTATATTTGGTAGACCCTTCTTAAATACTGTCAACGCTACCATAGATTGCACAAAGAATGTTGTTACTGTTGGCTTGGATGATATGGTTCATGAGTTTAATTTCTCTAAATTTAGTAAACAACATCATGAGGAAGAATTACCTAGTAAGGATCAAATTATTGGTCTTGCTTCTATTGCCGTACCTCCTAGTGATCCTTTAGAACACTATTTGCTAGACCATGAAAATGATATGTTCATGAATAAAAGAAGGGAAATAAATGAAGTATTCTTTAAACAGGAACCCATTCTGAAACACAATTTGCCTATTGAAATCCTAGGGGATCCTCCTCCACCCAAGGGTGATCCCGTGTTTGAGCTTAAACCTTTGCCTGATAATCTTAAATATGCTTATCTTGATGAAAAGAAGATATATCCTGTTATTATTAGTGCTAACCTTTCAGAGCATGAAGAACAAAGATTATTGAAAACTCTGAAGAAGCATCGTGCTGCTATTGGATATACTCTTGATGATCTTAAGGGCATTAGTCCCACTCTATGTCAACATAAAATAAATTTGGAAGCAGATGCCAAACCAGTTCGTGATCCTCAATGACGTGTGAATCCTAAAATGAAAGAAGTGGTAATAAAAGAAATACTAAAGCTTCTAGAGGTAGGTATAATCTATCCCGTTGCTGATAGTGAGTGGGTAAGTCCTGTCCATTGTGTCCCTAAGAAGGGAGGTATTACTGTTGTTCCTAATGATAAAGATGGATTGATTCCACAAAGAATTATCACAGGTTATAGGATGGTAATTGATTTCCGGAAATTAAATAAAGCTACTAAGAAAGATCATTACCCCTTACCTTTTATTGATCAAATGCTAGAAATATTATGCAAACAAACACACTATTGATTTCTAGATGGTTATTCTAGTTTCTCTCAAATACCTGTGTCGGCTAAAGATCAATCAAAGACTACTTTTACATGCCCTTTTGGTACTTTTGCTTATAGACGTATGCCTTTTGGTTTATGTAATGCACCTGCTACCTTTCAAAGATGCATGATGGCTATATTCTCTTACTTTTGTGAAAAGATTTGTGAGGTGTTCATGGACGACTTTTCCGTCTATGGTTCCTCTTTTTACGATTGCTTGAGCAATCTTGATCGAGTTTTGCAGAGATGTGAAGAAACTAATCTTGTCTTGAAATGGGAAAAGTGCCACTTTATGGTTAATGAAGGTATTGTCTTGGGGCACAAAGTTTCTGAAAGGCGTATTGAAGTTGATAAAGCCAAGGTTGATGCTATTGAAAAGATGCCATGTCCCAAAACATCAAAGGTATAAGAAGTTTCCTTGGTCACGTCGGATTTTATAGGAGGTTCATTAAGGACTTCTCAAAAATTTCTCGGCCTATGACTAATTTATTGCAAAAAGATATACCATTTGTCTTTGATGATGATTGTGTAGAAGCATTTGAAATACTTAAGAAAGCATTAGTCTCTGCACCTATTGTTCAGCCACCTGATTGGAATTTACCCTTTGAAATTATGTGTGATGCTAGTGATTATGCTGTAGGTGCTGTTATAGGGCAAAGAGTTGATAAGAAATTAAATGTTATCCATTATGCTAGTAAGACTCTAGACAATGCTCAAACAAATTATGCTACTACTGAAAAGGAACTTTTAGCAGTTGTATTTGCTTGTGATAAGTTCAGATCTTATATTGTTGATTCTAAAGTAACTATTCATACTGATCATGCTGCTATTAAATATCTTATGGAAAAGAAAGATGCTAAACCTAGACTTATTAGATGGGTTCTCTTGCTACAAGAATTTGATTTGAATATTGTTGATAGAAAGGGAGCTGAGAACCCCGTTGCAGACAACTTATCTAGGTTAGAAAATATTCTTGATGACCCACTACCTATTAATGATGACTTTCCTGATGAACAATTAAATGTTATAAGTACTTCTCGTAGTACTCCATGGTATGCTGATTATGCTAACTATATTGTTGCTAAGTTTATACCACCTAGCTTCACATACCAGCAAAAGAAAAGGTTTTTCTATGATTTAAGACATTACTTTTGGGATGACCCACATCTTTATAAGGAAGGAGTAGATGGTGTTATTAGACGTTGTGTACCTGAGCATGAACAGGAACAGATCCTATGCAAGTGTCATTCTGAGTCTTATGGAGGACACCACGCTGGAGATAGAACTGCACATAAGGTATTGCAATCTGGTTTTTATTGGCCTACTCTCTTCAAGGATGCCCATAAGTTTGTCTTGTCTTGCGACGAATGTCAAAGAATTGGTAATATTAGTAGACGTCAAGAAATGCCTATGAATTGTTCACTTGTTATTGAACCGTTTGATGTTTGGGGCTTTGATTATATGGGACCTTTTCCTGCCTCTAATGGATACACACATATTCTAGTTGTTGTTGATTACATTACTAAATGGGTAGAAGCTATTCCAACTAGTAGTGCTGATCATAACACTTCTATTAAAATGCTTAAGGAAGTTATTTTCCCGAGGTTTGGAGTCCCTAGATATTTAATGACTGATGGTGGTTCACACTTTATTCATGGTGCCTTCCGTAAAATGCTTGATAAATATGATGTTAATCATAGAATTGCATCTCCTTATCACCCACAGTCTGGTGGTTAAGTAGAATTGAGAAATAGAGAGCTCAAATTAATTTTGCAAAAGACTGTTAATAGGTCTAGAAAGAATTGGTCTAAGAAACTTGATGATGCATTATGGTCTTATAAAACTGCATATAAAAATCCTATGGGCATGTCTCCGTATAAAATGGTTTATGGAAAAGCATGTCACTTACCTCTCGAACTAGAACATAAGGCATATTGGGCTATTAAAGAGCTCAACTATGATTTTAAACTTGCCGGTGAGAAGAGGTTATTTGATATTAGCTCACTTCATGAATGGAGAACCCAAGCTTATGAAAATGCCAAGTTGTTTAAAGAAAAAGTTAAAAGATGGCATGACAAAAGGATACAAAAGCGTGAGTTTAATGTAGGTGATTATGTATTGCTATACAACTCTCGTTTAAGATTTTTTGCAGGAAAACTTCTCTCTAAATGGGAAGGCCCCTACGTCATCGAAGAGGTCTATCGTTCCGGTGCCATAAAAATCAACAACTTTGAGGGCACAAATCCGAAGGTGGTAAATGGTCAAAGAATTAAACATTATATCTCAGGTAATCCCATAAATGTTGAAACCAATATTATTGAAACCATAACCCCGGAGGAATACATAAGGGACACTTTCCGAAACGTTTCAGACTCCGAAAAGGAATAGGTATGTGGTACGGTAAGTAAACCGACTCCAAAACAATTTTTAAGGCAGTATTTTTGGAACATTTAGAAAAATAGAAAAATAAGTAGCAGTCCGGGAAGGACACGAGGGCCCCACGAGGGTGGTGGGTGCGCCCTACCCCCCTGGGCGCGCCCCCTACCTCGTGAGCGCCTCGTGTGCCTTCCAGACTCTGTTTTCTTGCACGTTGCGTATTTTGGTCAGTAAAAATTCATTATATATTCTCCTGAAGGTTTTGACTCCCGTATCACACAAAAATCTCCTGTCTTTGTTTCGAGCTGTCCTGTTGCAAATTAAATCAACATGTCTTCCCAGGATTCGGAAGGAGAAAGCTATGTGGATGACTACTTAGCAAATCCAAGGGTCTGTGGAGATGCGGAACATAATGGATGGACCACGGAGGAAGAAGAGGACTATGAACCCAAGGGGAAGGAGGAGACGAGCTCAGATGAAGACAAAGCACCATTACCTCAACCTGGGGACATGCACGTGGAGTTCAAAAAGTCAAGTCTCCCTGATAGGGTAAAAAAACCAAGTTCTAGTTTATCCCTTTTCGTCTCTTGCAGGAAAATAAGCAGGACCTATGCAAAAAGATATTAAACCTAGAGTGGGAAATTGATGATCTAAGGGATCAAAATGCCGTCCTCAAGCGCAAATTAAGGGAGAAGCCTAAACCGTCAACTAAGCCAACATCACCACCACCTTCTTCACCGGCAAAGGAGACATAATCACATGGCTATGGGCACTCCCCTTGGCAACTGCCAAGCTTGGGGGAGGTGCCCCGGTATCGTATCACAATCACAACTCCTATCTTTACCGTTTTTCTTAGTTCGATCCTATTAGTAGTATCTTGATCTAGTAAAATAAAGTTTATGGCACGATCTAGTTTTGAGTTTTGCTTTATGATCCCTCTATATAATTGAGTCCGTGAGCCATATATAATAAAGATTAGTTTTGAGTCAAGGGCTTGATTATTTTGCCATGATCTTGGGTGAATAAAAGAAAAGAGAAAAAGAATAAAAAGAAACCAAGAGTTCATATTGATCTTATTGAGAGTAATGACTTCACATAGAAAGAGTATGATGATTAAAAGTTGTTAGGAGTTGGCAGACATAGCTTTGGTAATTGTTTCAATTAATAGGAAGTAATAAGGAAAGAGAGGTTTTCACATATAGATATATTATCATTGACATCTTTTATGATTGGGATCACTCATTAAAATATGACATGCTAAAGAGTTGATGTTGGACAAGGAAGACAACGTAATGAGTTATGTCTTTCTTATATCTGAGATAAAGTATGTTTTCATGGTTCCTCTAACTTGTTGAGCTTGCCTTTCCCCCTCATGCTAGCCAAATTCTCAGCACCAAGTAGAAATACTACTTGTGCTTCCAAATATCCTAAACCGGTTTTGCCATGAGAGTCCACCATATCTACCTATGGATTGAGTAAGATCCTTCAAATAAGTTGTCATCGGTGCAAAGCAATAAAAATTGCTCTAAATATGTATAATTGATTGGTGTGGGAGAAATAAGCTTTATACGATCTTGTGATGTGGAAGTAATAAAAGCGACAGACTGCATAATAAAGGTTCATATCACAAGTGGAAATATAAAGTGACGTTCTTTCGCATTGAGATTTTATATATCCAACCATAAAAGCGCATGGCAACCTCTGCTTCCCTCTGCGAAGGGCCTATCCTTTATTATTATCTTCTACCTTATGCAAGAGTCACGGTGATCTTCACCTTTCCTTTTTCATTTTATCCTTTGGCAAGCTCAGCATGTTGGAAAGAACATGATATATATATCTAATTGGATGTAGGGGAGCATGGACCATTATTGTTGACATTACCCTTGAGGTAAAAGGTTGTGGGGCAAAACTATAAGCCCCTATCTTTCTCTGTGTCCGATTAAAACTCTGTAACCACAAGTATCGCGTGAGTGTTAGTAATTATGGAGGACTAAATGATAGTTGAGTATGTGGACTTTCTTTTTAGCTCTGACATAGACTCTTTCCGATGTTATGATAAATTGCAATTACTTCAATGACTGAGATTATAGTTTGTTGGAACCCAATAAGGTTTATGATTTATACTTTTGCATTGTGAATAGATCATCACTTGAACATAAGTAATCATATGACAAAACCTATATATGTTGCTGTTATAAGAATAATCATGATGCCTTCATGTTTGTATTTTATTTTTATCGACGCCTCTACCTCTAAACATGAGGACATATTTATTGTTATCGGCTTTTCACTTGAGGACAAGCGAGGTCTAAGCTTGGGGGAGTTGATACGTCCATTTTGCATCATGATTTTATATCGATATTTATCGCATTATGGACTGTTATTTCACTTTATGTCACAATACTTATGGCTATTCTCTCTTATTTTACAAGGTTTACACAAGGAGGGAGAATGCCGGCAGCTGGAATTCTGGTCTGGAAAAGAAGCAAATATTAGAGACCTATTCTGCGCAACTCCAAAAGTCCTGAAACTCCACGGAACGTCTTAAAAGAAATAAAGAAAAATCCACGCCAAAGATGAAGGCCAGGGGCCCACACCCTACTCACAAGGGTGGGGGGCGCGCCCCCCTACCTCGTGGGCCCCCTAGTGGCTCTCTGATGCCCATCTTCTCCTATATGAGGTCTTTCGATGAGAAAAAAATAAGAAGGAACTTTTCGGGACGAGACTCCGCCGCCACGAGGCGGAACCTTGTCGGATCCAATCTAGAGCTCCGGCATAGCTGTTCTGCCGGGGATACTTCCCTCCCGGAGGGGGAAATCATCACCATCGTCAACGCTCCTCTCATCGAGAGAGGGCAATCTCCATCAACATCTTCACTAGCACCATCTCATCTCCAAACCCTAGTTCATCTCTTGTATCCAATTCTTGTCTCAAAGTCCGGGATTGGTGCTAGTAGGTTGCTAGTAGTGTTGATTACTCCTTGTAGTTGATGCTAGTTGGTTTAATTGGTGGAAGATCATATGTTCAGATCCTATATGCATATTATTACCCCTCTGATTATGAACATTAATATGCTTTGTGAGTAATTACGTTCGTTCCTGAGGACAAGGGAGAAGTCTTGCTATGAGTAGTCATGTGAATTTGGTATTCGTTTGATATTTTGATAAGATGTATGTTGTCTAGCCTCTAGTGGTGTTATGTGAACGTCGACTACATAACACTTCACCATTATTTGGGCCTAGAGGAAGGCATTGGGAAGTAATAAGTAGATGATGGGTTGCTAGAGTGACAGAAGCTTAAACCCTAGTTTATGCGTTGCTTCGTAAGGGGCTGATTTGAATCCATATGTTTCATGCTATGGTTAGGTTTACCTTAATACTTTTGTTGTAGTTGCGGGAACTTGCAATAGAGGTTAATCATAAGTGGGATGCTTGTTCAAGTAAGAACATCACCCAAGCACCGGTCCACCCACATATCAAATTATCAAAGTATCTAACGCGGATCATATGAGCGTAATGAAAACTAGCTTGACGATATTCCCATGTGTCCTCGGGAGCGCTTTTCCTATTATAAGAGTTTGCTCCGGCTTGTCCTTTGCTACAAAAGGATTGGGCCACCTTGCTGCACTTTATTTACTTTTGTTACTTGTTGCTCGTTACAATTTATCCTATCACAAAACTATCTGTTACCACTTATTTAAGTACTTGCAGAGAATACCTTACTTAAAACCGCTTATCATTTCCTTCTGGTCCTCGTTGGGTTCGACACTCTTACTTATCGAAAGGACTATGATAGATCCCATATACTTGCGGGTCATCAGCAAGCGACGGCTATGATTGGCCGTCGCATGGCGCGAGGCCGTCGGATCGGGGCGATACAGGTGTCCCGGTCGGAGCAGGGCGGTGACGGTCGGCGTAGGGCGATGGGCGGACCGACACGCGGACGACGGCTGACCCTGATGGGCCGCCTTGGCGCGCGTGGCCACCGGGTCAGAGGAGACGCCGGCTGGTCGCGCCGGGGTTGGAATAGAGGCGCTCGGGGTCGACGGCGGCGGTGGGCAACGCAAACCGATTAAGAATAGATCGGAAAACCAAAAAGAAACCGCGCGATCAAGATGACCGGCAGGAGAGAGAAAACCCCAGAGCAAGGCTCGGGAAAAAGACTCTCTTGGGCAGCCGATCAACACGACCGGCGGACGAACCCTAGGTACGGGCGGCGCGGCCCCCCATGGCGGTCATGGAGGCCGACCACGCTGGGGGCGGCGGCTAGGGTTTAGGATAGACTTGCGATAGATACCATGTTAGAAGGGAGAGAGAGAGGGATTGGTGGAATAGTTCATTGTATCGCTTGAGCCTCGTGGGTATATATATAGGAGTACAATGTGACGCTCGGATCGTTAGGCTACAGTAATCCTCCGTTAATGATGCCACGTCACCTTTTTCACTGTTGCTAATCTCGTGTTAGTTCGAAACTGGTTTGAATTCAAATTCAAAATCAATCAAACAAAATAAGTTTTCAAATAATAAAACTAAAATCTTTGGAGTGAACCAAATATTGCATATGTAATTTTGGTGCAGAAACCACATTTTTATAAAGGTGTAAAATACTCTAAAAATGTTTTAAAAACTAGCAAAAACAGTTAGTTGAATGCCTTTTACAATAAATAAAATATTAAACTATGTTAATTAGTTGCCCAAACTTATGTGGCAGTAGCCTATTGTTAACACTAAAGTAGGGACTGCTTTTATAGTTTATAAAACTAAGATAAAGTGAAACTAAAAATAAAACATTAATAGAAAGATTAAGAAAATAAAAAAAAACAAAATAACAAAAAACATAAAAAGAGAACCCCCCCCCCCCCCCCGCCCCCCGCTGGGCCACGGCCCAGATGGCCTCGGAGCCAACCAGGCCGGCCCAGCTGGCGCCTACAGCACACCCTAGGGCGACCGAACCCTAGAGGTCCCTCCCCACTTCCCCCACGTACCCCACTCCTCCCCTCCCCCGTTTCACTCCTCCCACGATCCTGATCTGGATCGGGGGGCATCGACCCCATCGCCGCTCAAGTCCCTGCCATCGCCGTCGTGACCACTGGCCGTGACTCGCCGCACCACCGTGCCCTGGACCTCCGCTCGCCTCGCCTTCGACCCCCACGCCGCTAGATCGGAGCCGAGGAGTACCGCGCCGTCGCCTGGGCCTCGCAGGACCCCGTCAGTCACCAGACTTCCTCGCCGGATCGCCACCTCGCCGGAGCTGCCCCGTCGTCGCCCCCGTCTACGCGCGTTGTCCCCGTCCTCCTCCCCGTCGGACCACACCGATCCTCGCCGACCCTAGCTCCCCTGCAACGCTGGTGAGGCCTCGGCCTCCGCCTTCCCTCCTTCCCCCTTTTCCTTCGTATAGGACGTCGTCGCATTGCGCCTAGCTGTTGCCGCACGCGCACGCCCACGCATGCCAAGGCCGACGCGCCCGAGCTCGTGCTCCCCCGCTCGCGCCTCCCCACTTGTGCTGGCTGCCGCCCGTCGTCCCCCCCCTCGTGCTGGCTCGCACCCCTCGCGCGCCCATGGCCACGCGCACTGGCACCGTTCGCAGCCGCTGCTTCCATTCCCCATCCCCGTCGCAGCTGCCGTCTCCGCCCCCGTCGCCTCCCCCTGCGGCTGCCGCCGGCACCACCACCGCAGCCACCTTGCTCGTTTCCGCCACTGGCTTCCGCCGCTCCGGCCACTCACCGTGGCCTCGCCACTGCCGCCGGAGGCGGACGTCCCCCGTCTCTGCGGGCGGGCATCCTGGCGCCCCACGGCGCCCGATCCATCGCCCATGCCCGTTTGGCCCTATGGGCCACTGCCCAGTGGGGCCCCCCAACCACGCCCCTGTTTAAAAAAAGAAGAATAAAAAAATATAATTAAAAAAATAATTAATTAATTAATTAACTTAATTAGATATGTTAAATTAACCTAATCACTTATTAAACTAAATTAATCCTGTTTAGTTAACCTAAGTCAATGACAACTGGGACCCATGCGTCAGTTTGACCAAGTCAACTGACTGTTGACTGCTGACATCACCCTGATGTCATGCTGACATCATAATGGCATTTCCAAATTAATTTAATTCTGTTAATTCCAAAAATGATTAAAAACTTAGAAATTAATATAAATTAAACCGTAGTTTGGATGGAAAAACTTTGTACATGAAAGTTGCTCAGAACGACGAGACGAATCCAGAAATGCAGCCCGTTCGTCCGCCACACATCCCTAGCATAGCAAACACGCAACTTTCCCCCTCTGGTTCATCTGTCCGAAAACGCGAAACACCGGGAATACTTTCCCGGATGTTTTCCCCCTTCGGCGGTATCACCTACCACCGCGTTAGGGCACACCTAGTACCGCTCATTGCCATGTTATGCTTTGTGATGCTTTGATTGCTCTGTTATTTATTGCGTTCCCCCTCCGTTACTTCTTTCCGATAGACCCTGAGGCCGCGGTCGGTACCCCTGTGATCGACTACATCGACGACGAACCCTTCTTGCCAGAGCAACCAGGCAAGCCCCCCCCCCCTTGATCACCAGATATCGCCTACTATCCTCTATACTGCTTGCATTAGAGTAGTGTAGCATGTTACTGCTTTCCGTTAATCCTATCCTGATGCATAGCCTGTCATTGTTGCTACAACTGTTGATACCTTACCTGCAATCCTAAATGCTTAGTATAGGATGCTAGTTTATCATCAGTGGCCATACATTCTTGTCTATCTGCCATGCTATACTATCGGGCCGTGATCACTTGGGAGTTGATCACGGGTATATACCTATACTTTATACATGATACATGTGATGACTAAAGTCGGGTTGGCTCGAGGAGTACCCGCAAGTGATTCACGGATTGGGGGCTGAAAGGACCTTTGTCCCGATGGCCCTCTGGGTGGATCTTTGTGGCGAAGCGACAGGGCAGGTTGAGACCACCTAGGAGAGAGGTGGGCCTGGCCCTGGTCGGTGTTCGCGATGTCTTCAAGATAACACGTTTAACGAGATCTTGGTATTTGATCTGAGTCTGGCTACTGGCCTATACGCACTAACCATCTACGCGGGGACAGTTATGGGCACTCGACGTCGTGGTATCAGCCGAAGCCATCGTGACGTCAGCGACTGAGCGGCGCGCGCCGGGTTGGACCGCGTAACGCAACTTCCTTTGCAATGGAGGTTGCTAGGTCTGCTCATCGGCCGCGTTCGCAACGTGCAGGTGTGCAAAGGGCGATGGGCCCAGACCCCTGCGCCATAGGATTTAGACCGGCGTGCTGACCTCTCTGTTGTGCCTAGGTAGGGCTGCGACGTGTTGATCTTCCGAGGCCGGGCATGACCCAGGTAAGTGTGTCCGGCCAAATGGGATCGAGCGTGTTGGGTTATGTGGTGCACCCCTGCAGGGAAGTTAATCTATTCGAATAGCCGTGATCTTCGGTAACAGGACAACTTGGAGTTGTACCTTGACCTTATGACAACTAGAACCGGATACTTAATAAAACACACCCTTCCAAGTGCCAGTTACAACTGGTGATCGCTCTCTCACGGGGCGACGAGGGGAGGATCATCGGTTAGGATTATGTTATGCGATGCTACTTGGTGAACTTACCATCTACTCTCTTCTCCTGCTGCAAGATGGAGGTTACCAGAAGCGTAGTCTTCGAAAGGACTAGCTATCCCCCTCTTATTCCGGCATTCTGCAATTCAGTCCACATATGATACCATTATTCCATTTGATACCATTGCATACATATGTAGTGTAGCTCCTTGCTTGCGAGTACTTTGGATGAGTACTCACGGTTGCTTTCCTTCCCCCTTTTCCCCTTCCCTATATCCGATTGCTGCAACCAGACGATGGAGCCCAGGAGCCAGATGCCACTGTCGATGACGACTACTACTACTCGGGAGGTGCCTACTACTACGTGCAGCCCGTTGACGACGACCAGGAGTAGTTTAGGTGGATCCCAGGCAGGAGGCCTGCGCCTCTTTCGATCTGTATCCCAGTTTGTGCTAGCCTTCTTAAGGCAAACTTGTTTAACTTATGTCTGTACTCAGATATTGTTACTTCCGCTGACTCGTCTATGATCGAGCTCTTGTATTCAAGCACTCGAGGCCCTGGCTTGTAATATGATGCTTGTATGACTTATTTTATTTGTAGAGTTGTGTTGTGATATCTTCCCGTGAGTCCCTGATCTTGATCGTACACGTTTGCATGCATGATTAGTGTATGATTCAATCGGGGGCGTCACAAGTTGGTATCAGAGCCGACTGCCTGTAGGAATCCACCTTTCCAACTCCTTGGCCGAAGTTGAGTCTAGTCATTGAAAAAGCTTTTACTAACATGGCTGTGTGTTTTACGGGCCCACGTCGCCATTGGGTGTATTAGCATCTTTTACTCCTCGTCTATACTCTGGGACTCTGATCTCCCTTCTATTCGGGTTAAATGAATTTTGCTAACTCTAACATGAGGATATCGTGATCACTTCCAACCGGAGAGCCATATGTTACTGATGACCGCCTGCTTCACCAAAAGATTTCGAAGATACTCTTCGATATTCTCTCGAGACTTGTGCCCACCACTTTTGCTATTCCCGACCACCGATAAATCATTATGGATAACTACTTACACTTGCCATTCATGCGATCATCCCCCATTGATCTGGTTATTACAAGATACTCCGAAGTTTTCTCTATTGTTCCGAGAATACTTTGTGCCTACTGCCTTGCAGTTCTTTGCCACATGAATACCCCTACAAATAAGTCCTCGCACTTGTCGAGTATCCGCTCATCCCCAGTTGTTCATGTGTTTCACAAAAGTCTTCAAAATACCATTCGATCTTTCGAAAATCCTTAGGAGCCTTTTGCTCTTGAAATTCTTGCTTACTTACATTATGGTTAATCCCATAAGTCTAGTAATTTTATTGACATCCTTTGTCATTATCATTTTGAGTCTGTTGATTCAATATGTTGCGGTTGCTCGCAATCTTCGGCCAGTTCCTAGAATTCATCCTTCCGGCTCAGGCGTCATTTTAAACATGAGCTGGATCTTGACCAATCCAATTGTCGTCGATTGTACCCCTATGCTTACTCAACTTATCCATCCTTAATCAGGTCGTTTGCTTCTGAACCATTGATTTGGAAATCATAATTCCTTTGCGTTTGAGCTTTGGATTAGTCAGTTGTTTCTATAAGCCAATGCCCTTGCATTGTTTTCTTCTTCTGATTGTGTGTTGGTGCTCACATCAGCTCCGTTATGGACTTTCAGATCCTTTGTTGAATTTATTATCCGACAGTGTCCTTCATATTCAATAACCTTGTGATCCTTTTCACGGGTATGAAATGTCTTTGGTAAATTGTATCCTCTGCTTTTGTCAACCATGCTTTACTTTCGAGCTGGTGATATTTACTCTT